>NC_065533.1:1707525-1772476 GCF_020184175.1 Aphis gossypii
TTTTAAAAATAACTTACAACTCAATATAGATAAGGTTCTCATACAATCTATATCAATTTTCCAAGGTAAAACCAATGGAACTTTTATTTTTATTTAATAATAATATATATAGTACCTACTCACTACTTAGTACTATATTAGACTAAAGGATATATTATATTATACTCGTACTATCGTCTACATTGATCATACCTAATTATTGATTAGTAATTACCTATGTATATATTTATTTTATATGATTTAATTCTTAAAACAATAGTACCGATGTGAACGAAATTAAACATATTTCATATACCTACGTGTTTTACATATTAATAAATAATACATACTTTTTTTATATATATAAAATAGCCATAAATAATTAATAGAAAATATAGTTAAATGTTTAAAGTAATACAAAATGTTTGATTATTATTATTTGCCTGACTTGAAATATACATTTAGTTAAATGCCTAGTCATTTTATTAAATTACTAGTTATTTGACTATATGCCTAGGCATTTAGTAACATACCTGATTTGACTATATGCCTACGACATAATATACACTGTTAATGTATAATGTAGTATAGGTAGGTAGGTAATAGTGCTGCAGCTAGTAACTCACTCAGTCACTCATACAGTGATCGCTGTATCTTAAAAACTACACAACGTAAAATTACAATTGGGTGGGCAATATTACGCAGTGTTTAGATGGTGTCAGTTAATAACTAATAAATCCGTTTTATCCTATTCAAGTTCCGGATTACAAAATATCTGTAAATCTATTACATTATCAATAAAACACTGTATTATTTCGTTTTTAATGTTTAATGAAAAAGCTCATATTATTTGTATTAAAAAAAGAATTCGCCAGACGACATAATAAATTATTCTAGTATGTAATGTACGTGCGCTATTATGCGTATATATAATAACATTATCTCTAGCATATAATAATATATATTATAGTATATAGTGTTGGCGATTAAGCAACACATATTAATAATAATATATATTATCTTACAATAATCGACTATGTATGTTCGCCGATCATTTATATTTGAAAATTTAAAAAAATATGTGGTAGTAGCATTTAAAATACATATTTCTTCTATTGATTAAGAATTATAAATTGTATAACTAAAACAATAATTAATGCATGCGAAAAATAAAAAAATAATTTTTAGTTTTTATTCTCAATTTTACATGTTTTATAACAATCAGCTTATCATTGATATATTTCTTGAAATAAATATATTTGTGTGTGTATCTTTTAAAAATTAAGATGCATATTTTTACATACTTTGGTAAATAAAATGCATATTTTACAATTTTTTATTGCATATAAATCCCAGCTCTGATTATAAGCAAACGATACTAACAGATTATTTCGATTTAAAATTAAGATTTTACTAAGTTAAAAAATAAATAAAATAAGTTTGATAAAAATGTTAATAATTAGTAATTTACAAATGTGTATAATGTATTTGCAATATGTAATAAATTAAATTTAAAAAAACATAATTGATAGTTGATACACCGTAGTTCAGCAATTTAGCACTGTTGCTCTCGTATTGAAAAACAATTTTACTGAAGAATTAGGAATAAACTAATATAAAATACAGAAACCGACTGGTGAATGCTGATAAAGATAAACGTAGGTCGTAGGTATAATGTATAAGTACTAATATTAAGATAAACTTTTATCACTATTCTGTATAGATATTATAGTTAAAGTTGGATATCTGTTGTCATATTAGTTAAATCCTAAATAGTCGAGAAAACCTTAGTCGTTTGTGGTAATCATTGTTATAGCCGTTCGTCGTTCTGCCGTTATGACTTTACGTTATATACACGCAAAAATAAAATATATTTTATATTATATTTACCTACCTCAATATATAATATAAATGTTTAAATAGTAAACACTAATAAATAAACATCACCAAGGCGCAATCCAGTTATATATATAGTTTATTGGCTTTAAATAATTTATAAAAAAAAAATTTTATTCTCAAATGCGCTCCTTACTTAACTGCGTTCTTGGCGAGCGCCCATTGCCGCTAACTTCTAGTTACGGCACTGATAACACAACTGCTGCGTAGTGACTTATAACACGCAGAACTACTTAACCATTATTAGTATTTTTTTTTTTTGAAACAACAAATATTTTTTGTGCAAGTGCTACGTATGTTAAATTAAAATTAAAATGACTAATGATGATTTACAACAATTGGAACGATTAGTTACCAAGTTGAGGTAGGTACACATGCGGGCTCACCAACGACCCACTCACTGCACTATGATAATAATAAAATACAAATTATATCCCTCTTTGTATATATTTAATAGGAGAAAAAATGCATGTTAAATGTTATTGCATTTGCGTAACTCAGTACCTATATTATGTGAAAATAATCATTAATTTGAGTGCGACGTCATTTGACTGAGATGCTCTGCACATAGTGGTTCTTAACCGCCGGTCCGCGATAAAAAAAGGTACTGCAATGGTCCGCGAAAGCAAAAAGATTGAGGCCCGCTGCTCAACACATATACGCAGTGCATCACGCAACTTACATTACGCACTTACGCCATTAACAGAATCTCTTATAGAAAAAATTCTTACACTGGTATAATTTGGCCATTTTTTTTCTGTTAAAAAGTAGAAGATTTTCTTTAGGATACAATAGAATTCGATTTTTATTATTTTTATCATAAGATATAGGTATCTTGATTTTGAGAATATCGAAATCTAATAAGAGTAATCTAATACTCAGAGTACAATACAAAAGAGATAGGCTATGTTTTTGAAAAAAAAAAACAGTTAACTCATGCAAAAGTTCAAAGCTGTTCTGTTATTTTTTTCACTACTCAATTATTATTCATTTTACGTTTTAATCAATTATTTCGATTACAATACATACATTCATACATACATGCATACAATACATTTTAATACCTAGCTATTATTAATATAGCCGTATATGTTTGGGCAAAACAAATGTTACTTACACAGTTACACACATTTCATTTAAATAAGCAGTTATAAAATATAAAACCTTATAACTACGTCAAATACATAAAGTTAAAGAAATTCAACAAACATTTTATGTATAAACCGTAGGTACGCAATCATCATGTACCTCAAAATGTACACAATTCTGCACGTTTGATAAGGAATGTATAATACAAGCAATCGCGTTCCTTCTATTAGATTTATTGTAGGTACATTTTATGCTCTCGAATATAGAAATAATATGCCTGAAACTACTAGGGACTCATCCGATGATGCGTGCGTGTACGAGATAGTCGTATTTGTAATCTTTTAAGAAATAAAATTGATATTGGTAATAAATTATTTTTAATTTTATTAATACCTAATTAAAATTATTTATTTATTTAATATTATTAACCTTTTGACTAAAATCATTTAGTCCAAATGTTCATAATCTACATATTATATACACATTACACACCCACACATATATTATGTATAAATATTACATGGTTTTGATTTTATAAATATTATTTTAATTTTATTTCTGTAATCTGTATTCTGTACATTATTAGGTGCTCGTCGCTTCGATTGCCTGTATATTTTGTGTAGATGATGCAATAGCTACAGTGAATATAATCGGTTTATGGTAACTAAAATACATTATATACGTTCTTGATTCGATTGAGTATTTGAGTAAAGATAACGAAAAAATATAGCATCTATTGTTGTTCCTGATTTTGTTATTGAAGTAGGTATAATATCGGTCTTATGGCTCGTGTGTGTTCATTTCATCAGGCTGGGGCTATACACGGCGTTTTCCGACGCGTTTCGTACGCCGCGTATTCCGCCGCGTTTCCCGTCGAATCGAAAATGCGTTGGTTTATATCGGAGTAGCTATACACAACGGACGTAATACGCCGCGTTTTAATCCGCGGCGGAAAACTCCGGCCGGCTTGTGTTTTGGCGGACGAACGCCGAAGTTATAAAAACGCAAACTCCTAATTTTACATTGTTTTAAATTAGGATGGGCTATACTGGTGACGGAAAACGTCGCGTTTGCACCATAATTTTTTAGATATTGTACAGATATCCGCGGCGGAATAGTTATTGTATGCATGTATGAATGTATGTATGTATGTATGTATGTATGTATGTATTATTATTATAAGATAATTCAATTTTACTTATTACTATTTAAATTTAAAATGATTGGTATAAAATATAATGTTAGTGATAAATATTTTGGATTATGCTGTTTCCGGTTATACTTATTAAATATTATTTGTATTTAATCTTTAATTACATAATATATAGGTATTATAATATTTAAACAATAAAAAATAAAATTTTTGAGCGGAGTTAGGGTTGAGATGAATAGATGATATAATATAAAATTGCAGAAATGCATTCGTTGAATACTTTAATTTTTTTATTTTGAACAGAGCAATAGTTATTTTATTATATTTTAAAGACATTCGAATTAAATAGGAACAATATCATTTCCGATAGCTGTTGAGTGTAGACGCGGTCTCATGTTTTGGTGGTAAAACCATTTCTTCGAGTAAAATCGATTCCAATATTATTTTTATTAACGTATATTCTTTTATTTCGATTGTAAGCGTAGGCTTGCAGGTCTTGGTGGTCTGTAGACGAGGATGACAGTACCCAACTCAAATAAATCATTTCGGACACAAAAGGGATGGAATGCTTGTCTGCACATGTGTACGATTTAGGTCACAGCTCACATAAGTGAAATCGAACAACTAAAATACAAATCCTGCTAGTATTATTGCAATACGTTTCTCTTAGTCGTGAAACTGCGCAGTATTTCTTTCAGCTCTTTATACATAAAGGATAGTTTGTTGACCATCTGCTGTGACATTGTGACAATAGTTTATAATGCAGGTACTTTGATCCCTAACGTACAATGCCAAGCCGGTCCCGTGTTCTGTGACTGACCGAAGGGCGCCAGCCAGCCGAGTCAGGAACAGAACACGGCACCGACGCCGTCGACCGCAGTTATAAGAATAATAACAAGTATACACCTATAGCCATAGCCTTGTATTTTAAATCGTGACAGATTTTCGTCTTATTTATTAACAAGACGAATCTAATTAGAGTAATCTAATACTCAGAGTACAAGACAAAATAGATACCTAGACCAGTGTTTCCCAAAGGGTGTGCCGTGAAGCTGTTCTGTTATTTTTTTTACTATACTCAATTATTATTCATTTTACTTTTTAATAAATTATTTCGGTTACAAAACATACATGCATACAATACATTTTAATACCTAGCTATTAGTAATATAGCCGTATATGTTTGGGCAAAACAAATGTTACTTACACAGTTACACACATTTCATTTAAATAAGCACTTATAAAATATAAAACCTTATAACTACGTCAAATACATAAAGTTAAAGAAATTCAACAAACATTTTATGAATAAACCGTAGGTACGCAATCATCATGTACCTCAAAATGTACACAATTCTGTACGTTTGATAAGGAATGTATAATACAAGCAATCGCGTTCCTTCTATTAGATTTATTGTAGGTACATTTTATGCTCTCGAATATTGAAATAATATGCCTGAAACTACTAGGGACTCATCCGATGATGCGTGCGTGTACGAGATAGTCGTATTTGTAATCTTTTAAGAAATAAAATTGATATTGGTAATAAATCATTTTTAATTTTATTAATACCTAATTAAAATTATTTATTTATTTAATATTATTAACCTTTTGACTAAAATCATTTAGTCCAAATTTTCATATGCACTACAATCTACATATTATACACACACACACATCTATATATATATATATATATACATGGTTTTGATGTTATATCGAAGTTATACGGTCATGTATCATAATTCATCCAGAACTTTAGACTTGCTCGTTTGATAAGGGCTGTAGAATATAAGCAATCGTGTTTTACTAGATTTATTGTATTTAGATTTTATGCTTTCAAATATTGAAATAATATATCAGAAGCTACTAGGGTATCATCTTACAATGTGCGTGCTCGAGTTTTAGAATATAATCTAATTTGGTGCCAAAGTACCTATGACATTTTTTTTAAGTATTTAAATTAAAAAATAAATCTTAAAATGTTTTAAATGCTATAAGTATGAAAATATAATTTTATCAGTGTAAAAAAAGAGTTAAATATTATGAGGAGGACAATACACAACCCATATAAATCACTTCGGACATAAAAGGGACGGTATGCTTGTCTGCACACGTGTGCAGGATTTAGGTCACAGCTCAGCTCATAAGTGAAATCGAACAACTAAAATACGAACCTTGCAATGTATTATAGCAATACGTATCTCTAAGTTCGGAAACTGCGCAGTATTTCCTTCAGCTCTTTATACATAATGGATATTTTGTTGACCATCTGCTGTGACATTGTGACAATGGTTTATAATGCAGGTACTTTGATCCCTAACGTACAATGCCACGACAGTCCCGTGTTCTGTGACTGACCGAAGGACGCCAGCCAGCCGAGTCAGGAACAGACCACGGCACCGACGCCGTCGACCGCAGTTATAAGAATAATAACAAGTATACACCTATAACCATAGCCTTGTATAATAAATCGTGACGGATTTTCGTCTTATTTATGAATAAGACGAATCTGAAAACAGATTTGAATTTTTCATCAAATATACTTTAGAACGTCCAGTTCACAATTTTTATTAAAATATAAATTTTTAAACAATTGAAAAATGACAATTTTTAATTACTCGTTTGTTATATAATGATTTTAGGAATTTGGTAGATAATATCAAAAATGTGCACTGACCGTTCTCAAGTAGACTTGAGCGACAAATTCAAATATGTTTTCAGATTCGTCTTATACATAAATAAGATGAAAATCCGTCACGATTTAAAATACAAGGCTATGGCTATAGGTATATATTTGTTATTATTCTTATATCTGCTGTCGACGGCGTCGGTGCCGTTTTCTGTTCCTGACTCGGCTGGCTGGCGCCCTTCGGTCAGTCACAGAACACGGGACTGGCGTGGCATTGTACGTTAGGGATCAAAGTACCTGTATTATAAACTATTGTAACAATGTCACAGCAGATGGTCAACAAAATATCCATTATGTTAAGGTACAAGACGATATTATAGTAGTTTATAAAACAGGAGTGTACTTCATTATAGAATATATAAAATAATATATAATTCAATATATTTATAATATTATTACAATACGTTTCTCTCAAGTCAAGAAACTGCGCAGTGCACAGTATTTCCTGATCTTTATATTTTTACGAATTATATATTATTTTATATATTCTACAATGATATACACTCGTGTTAGAGAACAAAATCAGAAGATATATAAAGGGAGGGAAAATATATATTTATAGAATAACATACAATACTGTTTCGATGTAAATTTATTTAATCTTTAATATAAATAATATAATAATAATATATAAATATAATATAATATTATAATATATTAATATAATATTAATATTTAATATTAATAATATATTGTATTTAGGCATTCGCTGAATATTTTAATTTTTAATTTCGAACAGAGCAATTGTTATTTTAATATTTTGATGACATTCGAATTAAATAGGTGCAATTTTCATTTCAGATAACTGTAGAGAGTAGACGCGGTCTCGTGTTTTAGTGGTAAACTCGTCTCTTCAATTATAAGCGATTCCAATATTATGTTTATTATCGTTTATTCTTTTATTTCGATTGTAAGCGTAGGCTTGGTCTTGGTGGCCTGTGGGCGAGGATGACAGTACCCAAACCATATAAATCACTTCAGACACAAAAGGGACGGAATGCTTGTCTGCACAAGTGTACGATTTAGGTCACAACTCAGTTCATAAGTGAAACCGAACAACTAAAATACGAATCCTGCAATGTATTATTTCAATACGTTTCTCTAAGTCAGGAAACTGCGCAGTGCGCAGTATTTCCTGATCTTTATATTTTTACGAATTATATATTATTTTATAAAATACTACAATATCGTCTTGTGCCTTTACAGAATGTATATATTTGGTTGACCATCTGCTATTTTGCTGTGACAAATGACAATGGTTTATGGTACAGGTAACGTACACCGCCACTCCGGTACACCGTACACGTACCCTTTGGTCAACAGGACGTGTTATTTGCGCTGCAAACACGATTACTGTCTTTTTATCTTCATGCTTAAGTACAAAAAGAACACACACACACACACACACATCACCTTTGCGCTCAAAAACATATAACACTGTTGACTTAAATTATTTACAGTTGATAAATACACACATAATTTTATACAATATACGATATAGGCACCTAATATTATGATGTGCATATTTCATTCACATTTTATTACATTAATAAAATATATTATTATAAAAATACAATATACCTAGTACCTACATTATAAATACATTATTACATTATCATTATTATTTACATTTATTTATTACATTTTTATTAAGTTTTGGTACTGTAAGTAAATCATTACAGACATTATGATATTTAAAGCATAATATTGTGAAATACTTTAAAGTTTATGATATAATTTAATTTATAACATTTTTAAGTGTTCTTGAAAAAATATACTTAGTAATATGTAGGTTGGTACAATTAGAAAATATATTTAATACAATTTACGATTTTATATTTTATATTAAACAAATATAATAATAGTATCAATTATATTTAATGGAAACTCCTATTAAACGACAACTCAAATTTAATTTAGTTATAATACTACAATTATTTTTGCATAATCTGTTATAATTTACAAACACGTCAGCATTTTCTACACACAATCAAGCGGAGATAATGATGGTTATATTTCAAAAAAAACGATAAAAAACTAATTTAAATGTAATTAAATTTATTAATACTACATGATGTGATAATAATAATTCTTTATTTTCCAGACGGTTAGTCATTAACCATCAATTTAAACGACAAAGTTATTGATTTTGAATACGTTAGTGTGCCCAACATATGTAAAGTTTTTTTGGTAATTATTATTTATGATTCGTGAAAAATAAAATGGATTACAAACACGGCCCGCACGAGTGGCCGTACTCGTTGCGGACGGTCTCGTGTTATATATATATATTATAGGTCACCTTCTGTGACGGACCAGATCGCGCCAGCCAGCTGAGTCAGGAACAGAACACAGCAACGACGCCGTCAACCGCTTATGATAATAATAACAAATATAATATATAGCTATAGCCTTGTATTATAAATTGTGACAGATTTTCGTTTTATTTATGAATAAGACGAATCTAATTAGAGTAATCTAATACTCAGAGTACAAGACAGAAGAGATAAGTTATGTTTTTGAAAAAAAGAAAACAGTTAACTCATGCAAAAGTTCAAAGCTGTTCTGTTATTATTTTCACTATACTCAATTATTATTCATTTTACGTTTTAATCAATTATTTCGGTTACAATACATACAATAAATTTTAATACCTAGCTATTATTAATATAGCCGTATATGTTTGGGCAAAACAAATATTACGTACACAGTTACACACATTTCATTTAATTAAGCAGTTATAAAATATAAAATCCTATAACTAAGTCAAATACATAAAGTTAAAGAAATTCAACAAACATTTTATGTATAAACCGTAGGTACGCAATCATCATGTACCTCAAAATGTGCACAATTCTGTACGTTTGATAAGGAATGTATAATACAAGCAATCGCGTTCCTTCTATTAGATTTATTGTAGGTAGGTACATTTTATGCTCTCGAATATTGAAATAATATGCCTGAAACTACTAGGGACTCATCCGATGATGCGTGTGTACGAGATAGTCGTATTTGTAATCTTTTAAGAAATTAAATTGATATTGGTAATAAATCATTTTTAATTTTATTAATACCTAATTAAAATAATTTATTTATTAACCTTTTGACTAAAATCATTTAGTCCAAATGTCCATATGCACTATAATCTATATATTACACACACACACACACACACACACACACACACACACACACACACACACACATATATATATACATGGTTTTAATTAAATATATCGAAATTAAACGGTCATGTATCATAATTCATCCAGAATTTTAGACTTTCTCGTTTGATAAGGACTGTATAATATAAGCAATCGTGTTTTACCAGATTTATTGTTGGTAGATTTTATGCTTTCGAGTATTGAAATAATATACCTGAAGTTACCCACATCTTACAATGTGCGTGCGCGAGTTTTAGAATACCACCTAATTTTGAGTCAAAGTACCTATGACATTTTTTTTAAGTATTAAAATAAAAAAATAAATCTTATAATATTTTAAATGCTATTAGTGTAGATGCCCAATCAGTGTAAAAAAAGAGTTAAAAAAACGGTGGGTAATAAATAGACTGATTATTTACAACTTTAACATAAAGCAGGTATATTAGTCAACACAGAATCTTACGAAATTCCTACATCACTAGAGAAATAAAAATACTACCTGAGTACAAAAGTCTAGTCCAGTATTCTGAATAGCTGTATAAAAAGAATATTATCCTACCTATGTGTAATTTAAGATAACATAAAATTATAGATTTTTAAAGAATGTACACAAATTACACGGCCTAAAATAAAATAATTAATATATAGGTACATACTACGTATTATATAAATGGAAGATGGAAAGCGCCACATCAAATACGTCTCGATGATTTTAAATGTCTCTTAGTTATACGTTTTTTTATTTATTATAGAAATGTAATAATATATATAATAATAGGGTGTGATACTCCGATTCGTTATATAAGTCTCTTGAGAATTTGACATTTTTTTTTTTGAGTAAAAACGTCAAGCTATCCCATATCGGTCGGCTTTAAGACATGCGTTGAATAACTGGGCGTGGGAATTAATCGGGAAGGTTATTCTGGAATTAACCTGACATTGAACATAACACTTTTAAGCATATATCTTTCTATTAGGAAAAAATACTTTAATTCAATTTGGAAAAATATTTAAGTTTTTATAGCGTTATGTTCAAAAAATGTAGCGAAAATTACGATTTATATGTAAAATCTACCGGTTTTTTATGTTCAAAAAACGATTACTCCAAAAATATGTTAAGTACAAAAGCACATTGCACATAACACTTTTAAGCATATTTCGTTCTATTAGGAAAATATAGTGTGTACCAATTTGGAATAATATTAAGGTTTTTATAGCGTTATGTTCAAAAAGTAGATAGTATAATTACCGTTTATTACTAAAATCAACGATTTTTTTATGTTCAAAAAATGATTACATCCAAAATACTTTAAGTACAAAAACAAATTGCACATAACACTTTTAAGCATATTTCATTCTATTAGGATAATATAGTGTGTACCAATTTGGAATAATATTAAGGTTTTTATAGCGTTATGTTCAAAAAGTAGATAGTATAATTACCGTTTATTACTAAAATCAACGATTTTTTTATGTTCAAAAAATGATTACATCCAAAATACTTTAAGTACAAAAACACATTGCACATAACACTTTTAAGCATATATCTTTCTATTAGGAAAAAATACTTTATTTCAATTTGGAAAAATATTTAAGTTTTTATAGCGTTATGTTCAAAAAATGTAGCGAAAATTACGATTTATATGTAAAATCTACCGGTTTTTTATGTTCAAAAAACGATTACTCCAAAAACATGTTAAGTACAAAAGCACATTGCACATAACACTTTTAAGCATATATCTTTCTATTAAGAAAGAATACTTTATTTCAATTTGGGAAAATATTAAGGTTTTTATAGCGTTATGTTCAAAAAATGTAGCGAAAATTACGATTTATATGTAAAATCTACCGGTTTTTTATGTTCAAAAAACGATTACTCCAAAAATATGTTAAGTACAAAAGCACATTGCACATAACACTTTAAAGCATATATCTTTCTATTAGGAAAAAATACTTTATTTCAATTTGGAATAATATTAGGGTTTTTATAGCGTTATGTTCAAAAAGTAGATAGTATAATTACCGTTTATTACTAAAATCAACGATTTTTTTTTGTTCAAAGAACGATTACTCCAAAAATATGTTAAGTACAAAAACAAATTGCACATAACACTTTTAAGCATATTTCGTTCTATTAGGAAAATATAGTGTGTACCAATTTTGAAAAATATTTAAGTTTTAATAACGTTATGTTCAAAATATAACTTTTGTCATAGTAAAATAGATATTTTTTTCCTAAATTACTTCGAAAAAATGTATATTGTGATAATCCAAAATACCGTGATTACAGTGGTTTCTATTTTGATCATAAGTCTATTTACCCTTTAATTTTTACCCAAACTTTATTTATATATTTCTGATAGATAATTACATGACGAATCGTTTTATATACAAATCATAGCTTAGGTTCAAATATATTGACAGAAAATCACGTATTGAACGAAATTTATTCAGTATATTTGCATCGATTTAGCGGGTGTTATCGGTTTTGAACGTAAGCATATTTTTGCTTCATTTTTTACCCAAAATGTGTGAACATATTTTTTTCTGATAGAAGATTATGTGATGAGTATTTGCATATAACATTTGTCATAAAAATACGATTTTTTTTCTTTTAAATTTCTACGAAATCTGATATGTTTTGACGAATCAAAATATCAAAAAATTCACCTCATTAATTCGGTTTTAGGATTGATGGAAGTATTCCAACAGTAAAATATCAATAAGAATACCATTATGAACAATTAAAAAAAAAAATCAGGTCGATAAGTGCAATATTAAAGAAATTAGGATATCATATATTTTTGAAATACGTCCATGCTGATACGTTTATCTGCGAATACGTTATTTCTTAATTTCACGGACCATATGTAGTATAAAAACCTATATTCCTCAACCAAACTCTATGAATTTATATATTTCTGATAGATAATTACATGACGAATCGTTGTATATACAAATCATAGCTTAGGTTCAAAAAAAATTCCAGAAAATCACGTATTAATCATAAATTATTCAGTATATTTTCATCGTTTTAGCGCTGTTTTTCTTTTTTGAACGTAAGGCTATTTCTATTTTGTTTTTTACCCAAAATTGTTGCGCATAATTTTTATTGATAGACCACTATGTGCTGAATATTTACATATATTATTTGTCATAGTACAATAATTATTATTTTTATTTAAATTGCTTCGAAAAATGATATGCTTTGACGATCCCAAATATCTTAGATTTCACGCCACTGATCCGGTTTTACGGTTGATGGAAATTTTCCAACTGTAAAATATGACTAAGGATACCATTCTGATCATTTAAAAAAAAAAATCAAGTCGATATGTGCAATATTCAAGAAATTAGGTTTTCATAGATTTTTGTTTAAGTCCAGGCTGCTTACGCATAACTGTGAATACGTTGTTTTTTAACTCTGCGCACCAAATGTAGTATAAAAAACTGTATTTTTCAACAAAACTCTATACAATTATATTTTTCTGATAGATAATATCACACTGAATCTTTATATCTACTAAACTTACCTTAACTTCAAATATTTTCGCAGAAATCACATTTTGAACGTAAATATTTGACATATTTTCATAGTTTTAGAGGGTTATTTTTTGTTTGAACATATGCCTATCAAACTTTTATTTCTTACCTAAACTTTATGAAGTTGTATTTTTCTGGTAGACCAGGTCATGGCGGTTAAGAAAATATATCTTTTGTCATAGTACGATAGATATTTTTTATCCTAAATTACTTCGAAAAAATGTATATTGTGATAATCCAAAATATCGTATTTACAGTGGTTTCTATTTTGATCATAAGTCTATTTACCCTTTAATTTTTACCCAAATTTTATGAAATTATATTTTCCTGATAGACCATTTGTACTATATTTATTTTATTTTTTTAATTACTACGAACAATAATATTATTGTTATATTTCACCTTTAAAAAAATGTATAATTTAATTTATTTCTTATGCATTTTATGTATGCCAACCAATGTTTTGCCACCCAGCACAGTGCACCTTTTCTGCACTTCGTTTCGGCATGATGATGAACTTAATAAAAAAAAAAAAAACCTAAAACGTTTGATTCATATCTTATAATATTATTTTTTTGTGTACTTAAACTCTAAAATAAAAAAAAGTCAGATTCATTTAAGGTTTATAGTCATATATTTATTGATTGATATTAAGAATGATATTAAGATTGATATTTATTGATATTAAGAAATATAACACGGACATTCAGTCTCTTCATTTTGCGGGTGAAAAGGACGAGGAGGAGGCGGCACCATGTACCCAGAATCATAGGTAGTTGATTTTTGTTTTCCTGTAAACAATTAAATAAATGAAAATTTATTAGTTAAAATATTTCAATAAAAAAAAAACAGCAAATAATTGATTCATTTCATAATGATAGTAGGGCAATTGAATTAAAAATACAGTAATGTAGATATATTTAATTACATATGGAATAATAACAGGTTGTGATAACATATAAACAGAGATAGCTGGTAGTGGCAGGACTAATTTATATTTAAATTATCAATCAAGGTAATTTTATTTTATACACAAGTCAATGAAAATATGTTATCATGTATTTTTTTATTATTTCTTATATTGTTAGTTACGTTAATCTCTTAGTTTAATTTGTTTGTAAATTAACTACTGTCCAATAATTATTCTTATGTATTTATTTTAAACAATAAGAACCTGCCTCAGCACAAGCTATGCTTATTATAGGGGGTACTACAATTTTTAATTCATATTTCGTTGATAATATATATATATATATTATATATTCTATTGTTGTAATAAATATTATATAAATACATAAATAAAATTAAAAAGTAAAAATTACTTTTGCATAAATGTATGTCATATCTGTCTTCTTGCTTTTTTGAAGGACGAGGAGGAGGCAGCACCTTATATCTATCAATATCATTGTTTTCAGATGGTATTAGTTTTCCTGTAAACAATTAAATAAATGAAAATATACTAGTTGAAAATATTTAAAAAAAAAAAAACCAAATTATTTATACTTAAATAATCAATCAAGGTTTATTAAAAAGTAAAAATTACTTTTGCAACTGCAATCTCCTATTTTGGAACCGACTTTGCCATATATTTCATGTATGTTTGTTGACTTGACCCACAAAAAACCACAATGAAAACTTTTATTGTCATCGAGCACAATATAAAAAAATGTATCCCTTATACCGCAAGCTCTGATACTGGAATACTGTAAGAAAAAAAATTTGTTTAAGCAAATAAAACGGTTTTAAATTCTTAAGTGGACGTAGTACCCGCACGTGTTATCTCCGTAAGTTAACGTTAAACCTAAATAATATTCCCAAGTCTATGAAGTTATTTTTTTCTTATAGAACGAATTATAACAAATATTATTATGTGCAATGTGCTTTTGTACTTAGAATATTTTGGAAGTAATCATTTTTTGAACATAAGAAAATCGTTGATTTTAGTAATAAACGGTAATTATACCATCTACTTTTTGAACATAACGCTCTAAAAACTTAAATATTTTTTCCAAGTCTATGATATTATTTTTTCCTGATAAAAGGTAAGTTAACGTTTCAACACAGTAAATTTTTTCATAATAGCAAAATTATAAAAGAATGTAATAAATACCATAAGGTCTATCGATTTTGATTTAGAAGAGTTTTTTCTTTTTTCCTTCATAAAGCTTATTTTATCTTGGTTTAAACTCATTACAGTCATCTTTAAAAATTTACGTTTAGTTCCGAGATCCCTTTTCAGAATACTGATATTGAAGATGTTATGATCTGCAAAAAAAAATATTTTAACATTATCTAAACCTAACCTAACCTAGGGAGGTTTTACTGTAACTATAATCGCATAAATTATTCAAACTTCCACACATACACACACAACCACCCTTACCCTAAGAAAAAAAATTAATTACCTTGATTTGTATTGGGCGATTTTAAGTCCGTAATTGAATATGGACGCCTAAATAAGTATTGAAAACACATGGTCAATTCGTATTTCGTCGTATGGAGTTCAGTGTTCGCACTGCTGAGCGTAAACTGTAAATGCCAAATTTGAGGAAATCGTTTATCGGTTAATCGACGATAAAATATAAAATTATTAAGATAAAATAAAAGTTGTTGGGGATTCCCCTATTTCCATTATTGTTGTACATGATAGCCAAATGCATGGCTGATAGCCATATACATTGCTTCATATTGCTATAAATACGCGTATCGGTAATGGCCCCTCTATATTACTCTGTGTTAAATTGTAAGAATTCATTTTGTCCAAAACTATATAAAAAATGTATCTGTGAAAATGTATACTTCAGATCATTTTTTTATATTGTAAATGGACAATTTAGAACACTTCCTATGTGTAGTTTATCCCAATAATTGTTGTTATTATTTAAGTGCTATATTTTCAATTATATTAAATTTATATTGAATTATATTAAAAAACAAAATTAAATTAAAACAGTGTTACTTTATTGTATTCCATTTTTACTTTATTTCGTATGAAACCGGTGTATTCCCCAATTTCCAATAATTTTTTCAGTAATAGTTCGTCTTAAGATTTTAGATAGTATGATGTGTTATCATTTTATCGATTGTTTATGTTATCATAGTAGTATCACAGAATAGGTGAAATTTCTACTAACCACGACCGTTGTAGTATGTTCATGATTACCTTATGTTCAATTACCATTAACTAGGACGCAATACCCTAACCCTACATAATTTTATACACTTTTCATTTCATGGCTGGCGCTTGTTCGTTACGTTTCCTTGTACCATGCCTCCGTTCACTGAAAATGCCAAAAAGTTACCATGACTTTACATTTCAGACGGCTTGTAGCCATTGTTATGGCTGAATACATATCGCAAGTAAAGAATAAAAGTATGAAAGATTTAAATTTAATCGAATTTGACAACTTTCTAGACACTTTGAAAAAACCACGTGCTACGATATCCCGCCTAGTGCGGGATATCCTAGTGGTTTTATGTGGGCAATGTAATGTAGATGATGCAGCGGCCAACGTCGTTGCCATGTGGATTAGAAGAAAACATCCATTAAGTTCAGTAAGTAACCTCTATAAATTAATAAATGTATGGGTAGCGTCAGTGGCGGCGCGAACTTTTTTAGTCTTTGAAGCATATTGTATATTTAGTACAGTTATTTTTTAAAACTGCAGAAGTGGCATAATCATTTAAATAAAAGCTATCTCTTAATAAATCTGATGCCATAGCATACACATTAATTGCTTCTTCATAATTGATACTTACCTATATCTCTCTCACAGCTAAGAATCATCAGACTTTCCAATCGGTCTTGTCCAATGGTTGAACGTAGTTTAGTCTTGATTAATTTAACCTGTATAATAAAATGTATATGAAATACTATGACTTCAAAATTCAAACTATTTTTTATTAAGATAAATAGATTTTTCAAATTAAATAAAATTAATAATATTATGTTAATAACGCATGAATACCTTTGCAAATGCTATCTAGATTCAGATGAGGCGGGTATTGTTAGTAAACCTTTGTAAGCCAACTATAAATTGGGGAAAGTTTGACTCAAATTGTAGTTAGATAAAACTTTAGTAATTTTTTGTGATGTAAGTGATGAATTTTCTTCTTTCTTTTGTATTATTATACTAATTATAATATTTATCATGATATTTATGTTGAGATCTTACAATTATACACCCACCCGGACCCGGCTACCTTGTATCCCGCCGCCACTGGGTAGCGTCCTCTTAATGTACAGCTAAAGTTGACACTTTTATTTTTTTCAGACCCTTTTTCAACAAGCAAATGTTAGCATTAGAGAACGCCAAATTGAAGGTTACCATTTATACCCAAACTATAAGAAAATTATAGTAGAAAAGTGGTTTATACTTGATAAACAGATAATTCCAAGTGAAAAGACCATCGAAGAAATGAAACTAATATTTGAAAAATATGGAAACCCCAAAAATCCCTCTGAAAAAAAGTGGACCTATTTAGCAATAAATTTTAAAGGATTGCCGTCGAACAGTGAGAATTGTAAATTGGGATCCAGGAAAAGATTTAAAGACATCGTCAATCATTGTGATGTAAGTATATTGTATATAAGATATTTATCAGCTCAGGTTTATTTTTTAAATTAAATGTATGTTAAAATCAGTATTAATACTAAGACATTATGTTTAACAGGAGCCTGCATTTGAACCCGACGAACCACCGCCTACAAAAATCCAGACTGAAAAAAACAATCATTGTGATGTAAGTATATTGTATATAAGATATTTATCAGCTCAGGTTTATTTTTTAAATAAAATGTATGTTAAAATCAGTATTAATAATTAGACATTATGTTTAACAGGAGCCTGCATTTGAACCCGACGAACCACCGCCTACAAAAAACCAGACTGAAAATTGTATTTTTATTTATTTATTTGTTAACGGGCTGGGCCCTATACAACAGTTTAACATAATACAATAATATATAATTTAAATAATTAACACAATGACACAATTAAATTTTTATAAGATAATAATTCAGAATAATAAGTATAATAATGATAATAAAACAATATAAAAATATATAATAATAAATGTATCAGTTTTGATGAACGGTGCTCTCATTGGCCAGCCGCATCATGCGGTCTAACGGATTATTTCTGCCATAGTTGGTAGTGTGCGCAGGAACAACGAAAGGAATATGGTATCTAGTAGTACGGGAAGGAACTTTGAAATTGACTAACGAGAGAAGTGAGGGAGCATCTATACGACCATCAACCAGTTTATTCAGAAACTCTATGTTAGCGTTAACTCGCCTGTCAGCCAGTGAAATGAGGCTGAGTTCCTGCATAACTAAGAAATAGTCGTGGGGAGGATGATTTATTTTTAAGACAAAAGCTGCGCAAGATAAGAACCGTCTCTGAACACGTTCTAGTTGACAGGAGACAGATACCGTATAAGGGTCCCATAGGACCGATGAATACTCTAATAGTGAACGCACCAATGAGCAGTATAAAGTTTTTAATGAAGAAGATAGATTGAACTCCTTTGAAATGCGCATTACAAACCCAAGCGTTTTTAAGGCTTTGCAGCATATCATTTCAGTGTGGGAGTGAAAGTTGAGATCGAAATTAAATATAATACCTAAGTCTTTCTTACTACATACCGATGTTACACTTGAGCCATTGATGGAGTAAGTATAGTTAATAGGAAAGCGGTGTCTTAAAAATGACATGGAATGACATTTATTTACATTAAACTGAAGACCAATATTATTAAACCACGAGACTAGGTTGTTGAGATCATTTTGGAGCGTAGAGCAGTCAGATAAGTTTTCAATTTTCCTAAAGAGCTTCAAGTCGTCGGCAAACATGAGTAGTTCACAGTTTTTGACCATTTCTTTGATGCCATTTACATACAAAGAAAACAATATTGGAGATAAATGTCCTCCTTGAGGAACACCAGAAGAAACCTTTGAGATGGATGATTTGCATCCGAACACTTTTACCCACTGGACTCTGTCTGACAAATAAGATTTGAACCAAGACAACAATGGTTCACCGAACCCAGTTTTGTATAGGGTCTCGATTAAGCGGCCATGGTCGATTCTATCGAAGGCTTTAGTAAAGTCTGTGTAAATAACATCAACTTGGATGTGCTTTTCGACAGCCTTCAAAACAAAATCGTTAAAAACGATTAAATTAGTAGTGGTCGAGCGACCAGGTCTAAATCCATGTTGCTCGTCGATTAGAATAGAGTTAATTGACGATTGAATACTTCTCAATACTAGAAGTTCAAACAGTTTGGATATGTGGCTCAAAATAGAGACAGGTCTATAATTTTTGACATCAGCCTTATCACCAGATTTAAAAATAGGAGTGACAGAGCTAATCTTGAAAGATGAGGGAAAAACTCCGCTATCGATTGAACGTTTAAAAAGTAGCCACAGTGGAAAACATAATGAAGATTTCACATTGTATAAGAATATACCTGACAAGCCGTCGGGGCCTACCGACTTAACATTTTTTAGTGCGTCTAGACCAGCGTCCACATCATCGATGTTGAATGAGCAAGTGCTAGGTAGGTCATGAAACAAAAAAGGAGACGAAAAGTCATTAGACAAAGGAGGAACATAGACTGTATTAAAGTAATGGGAAAATAAGTTAGAGACAGACTCTGAACCAAAGCTTTGTAAATTCTCATAATGTACTGAGTGGGGAATTTCGTTGCTAGATTTATTAACTCGGACAAAGTCCCAAAACGACCCGGGGTTAGATTTCAGCATAGACTCAGTGCGAGACAAGAAGACAGTATGGCATCTCTTGTATTCGTATTCTGTCTTGTAAGAGGCACGAAGTGCGGAAAATTCCGCATAATCAAGGGGACAGCGAGAAGCTTTAAACTTGGCATGTGCCCTTTTCTTGCTAAAAACAATATGTTTGAGATTTTTTGAAAACCATTTCGGGAATGTCGAAGGTATATAAGACACTTTCGGAACAAAGTTTAAAATGCAAAAGTGCAAGGCGTCATAAATTGCCTTAGCAGCTTCATCAACGTCGAGGGATATTATGGTCTCCAACCAATTAAATGAATTTAGGAATTCGCATATTTTTGAATAGGGAGCACGGCGGAAGTCATAATAATTATGGGAGCGATCAAGTAAAGAGGAGGGTTTATCTAATTTTATCATAATATCAAGAGCCGGGTGGTAGGGATCACAAGGTACTGCTGAAGTTACGGCTTTAGAGATATAGATACTGTTAACATTGGAGAACACAAGGTCCAAGACAACACCAAAAGAGTTTTGAATATCATTTAGCTGGAAAAAATTAAAGAACGCGAATGCATCAGGGATACATTGAACTCTGGGATTAGAAACCGTATTGTAAAGTAAACCAAAATCATCGTTGGACCATATAATATCTGGTAAATTGAAGTCACCACAAAAAATAAATACACATTCTGGATGAAGGAGAAGAACAGATTGTACAGCGGAAATAAAAGACTCGTAAGCAGAAAGCGGGCAATTGGGAGGAAAGTACACTGAGCACACTACATAGTTGATGTTATTAAAGCTAAGTTTAACAAATAGATGTTCAACATTAGTAACTGGAGTGTAAATTAAATTAGATACTATGTCACTACGAATGGCAATGAGAGCGCCACCACCTCTAGAAAAATTACTTGTTAAACTATTTCTATCACATCTATAAATGATATAGTTAGATAGACTAAGTTCACTATCATAGAAGCTGTCACATAGCCATGTTTCAGAGAAACAGATAAAAACATAATCAAAAACAGCGACATTACATTTTAAAATACTTAGCTTGGTTCTTAAACCGCGGCAATTTTGATAAAAACCTAAGAGAAAATGGTTACAAGTACATAAATCACTACATAAACAATAATCCTTATTATTATAATTATAAGCGTGTATATCAACAAGAGGAGCACAGGTAGGCGTACATGAAGAAATTAGTTTTTTGGAGTGTCGCTTAGAATCATCTCGGGCGTAAGACGACCCCAAAAGCGTTTGACCATTACGCCATCAGGCCAGAATGTAGGTTCGAGGACATCATCAAGCTTCTCCGCAGGCAGGCGCACATGGAATGAAGAATATGATGGGTGTTTTGTCACTAATTAAGTATTAATTAATTAGTAACTGAATATATAAGTAAGATCACCAAGTCTTATAGACTACCCAGACATATGGATAGAATTGAACAAATATTATCATCAGAATCTTCCTATCGGGATATTCAGAGATGCTTTCGAAACGTGGCGGATACTATTACTTCTAGAGGAGTGCTAGCGAAATATACATCGCCCCAACTCGACATGATGACAGAGGACTTGGCTAAAATGTTCAATCATTACGACTTTAGAACATCTATAATGGCGGACAACAAAATGAATCATATTAACATTAACTCGTCATCAATTTAATTTAAACCCAGTGAGACGCAGTAATATTAGTGGGCCAGCTATATATGCCTCCAAAGTGAATCATATTAACATTTACTTGTCAGCAAATAAATCCAACACAGTGAGTCACGGTAACATCAGTTGTCCAGCTAAAGCGATTAACAAAAAAAACATGTTAACAATGGTTTGTCAGCATATTATAAAAACAAAACGAATTGTGGTAAGACTGAGTCGTCAGAAATGATAACAAACAAATTGAAAAATATGCAGTTGTAAACCAAATTATAATAATAGACAATAAGAAAGGTTAACTTAGATAAATAGTTGGGAAAACCGCGGTCTTTGTGGTAATCATTGTTATAGCCATTCGTCGTTCATGCTGATATGACTAAACGTTTTATACACGCAAAAATAAAATATACTTATGTACTTAATATTATATATTAATATATATATATATAAATGTTTAAGTAGTAAACACGTATAAATAAACATCATTGAGGCGCAATCCAGTATGTAATTTTTGTGGATTACACATTTACGATTGACTTCAAATAATATATATAAAAAAAAATTTTATTCTCAAATGCGCCCTTGGCGGACAACCTTGGGTCCACGGCTCCTTTTGATTTTGAAATAAAATATACGGCTCCCATACGAACATTTAAAATAAATAAATTTACATTATTTATAAAGCTATCGAACGATTGAGAACGGTACCATTGAGAATGTTATTTTTGGCAACACGATTGAGAACGCTCGAATTTTTTTTTTTCAACGTTGCCAAATGTAATCGATCGATAATATGAGCACAATAATCTGTTGATATTTATTGAACTTTTATCGGATTTTCAGGATGTTAATAGTAATTTAGATACAAAATACGAGAGAAATGAGAATGATGGTTAGATTAGATTTGCAGTTGTGCAGTTTGCAGTCGTTGTACAAACTATTCGTTCGTCAATAATAATACCTAGATTAAAATGGAAAATAACGAAATTAAAATGATAAAAAGTGAACGAGGTGAAGACCTGATATTATTAGACAACAATAAATTTCGTTTAATTCGAAAACGTAAAGACACGAGGATGAAATGGAAGTGTTCAAATAATATTTGTCTGCAAGCATAACCATTCTAATATCCCTACATCTACTTTAGAACGTCAAGTTGTACGTGAAAACTGCAAACGAAAAGCTGTAGATAGCATTTCAACAAAACCGAATAAAATAATACGCACAGAACTTTTAACAGACAATTATTCGAATTTGTGTCACAAAGACTTTACAACGGTTAGGAAATGTATGTACACCGAAAGAAGAAAATACTATCCACAATTTCCTAAGTCACTTGATGAAGTATATACTCAACTTAAGAAAAATCAAAATGAAACCAGTTTAATGTACAAAGGGGAAAAATTTATTCACGTACCTGACAATTGTAGTAAACCGACGTTTTTAGTAAAAAAAACGTAGTTCCGAAGTCCAGTGGCCTATGACTATATCACGTCACCGAGTCGGACCACTAATGCCGTTTCCTGATTGGATTAGACACATCACGCCACTTCATAGACGTAGATCATCCGATTCTCCATCACGGCATGTTCCATATAAATATGAGTCCTCATCATAGATTTAATTAGAGTTAGTTAGAGTTAGCTAAGAGTCAGTTAGACCAAGTTAGTGTTGTCACTTGCTCTCCGGTAGCTAAGTACTTGTGCTTACGCTAACGAAAGCCTTTTCATTATTGTTTTATAAGTTAATAAACGTATCAATTGTCTTATTAATTTATTGTTAACTTATATATACCTCAACTCTCCAACCTACGACGGAACGTGCATTCGTCGTAAAAGAAGCGTGCAGTAACTATCACTGGTTACTACATAAAATTTGGTGTCGGATGTGGGGTCATACTTCATCAAACGAAATTTTTTTTGAGTCAAATCAAAAAATAAGTACTTTGAGACCCACCGACGAAACCACGTTCACGACAGGAAGGAGAACAGAGAGAATTCAAACGGTCTAGTCCAGGGAGGACAGAAATCAAATTCCAGAAGGACGGAAGTCAACTTTTCAAACGATCCACGGATAAAGATGCAAGCTCTGTATGTCATTTGAATAATATATTGTATATTGTATGTCTGACAGAGATCCCAAAAATTGGCAAGTAGTATCATATAATCCGGAAACATTTAAAATAAAAATGGTTAACCCAGAAAAATTAAATTTACAAGGGGCAACCGCATTGGTTCCTGCTTTTTCGGGAGGAACAGAGTCCGATTTAGTTTCTTTCTTGGCTAAATGCGAGTTCATTTTTAATAATATTTCCGATACTATTAAACCTAATATATTAGAAGCGATACTGGCACAATTAACGGGTAAAGCATTATCGGCCGTGAGGTATAAAAAAATTACTACCTGGGATGAATTAAAAAAATTATTTAAAACCGTTTTTGGATCGACACATTCAGTGTCTTACTTACAAGTACAGTTAAGTCAAATGCGTCAGAACGCAAAAGAATCAGTTAAAGATTTTTCTATTAGAATTGAAGAAACAGCCCATGCATTAATGAACGCGTTAACGGTAGGTAGGGACGCAGTAGAATCAGAAATAATAGCGCAAACAGTGCGAGCACACGCACTAAGCGTATTCATAGCGGGTATCCCACAAACTATCGGTTATTATTAAAAGCGCGTAACATACAAGGTTTCGAAGAAGCCGTTTTAATTGCAATGGAAGAGGAAACAACAACAGAATTTTATAATAGCATAAACGGGTATAACAAAACACCGAATTATAAAAATAAAGTTGATAAAGAAAACACTAGAGATAAAAGCGCGATTAAATGCCATCGTTGTGAGAAATTTGGTCATTATGCTAATGAATGTAGAACAAGCGAGCATAAGCTAGCTACTTTTAAAAATCCGAATAATGGACAAAGTCCAAAGACCGAATTTAAACGCGAATATTCTAGTAAATTCTGTAAATATTGTAGAAAAAAGAATCACGATATAAGTGAGTGTCGTAAATTAAAACGTAACGAACAAGATGAAACCGTCGAAAGAAATGGTCAGGAAAATCACGATAGGACTATCAGTGAAATACAATCGGGAAGTAACGTTCGTATTATAACACCAATAACACAGGAACATATTACGTGTTTTTCGGATAAATTTGTTAAAAACGAAATTAATTTTTAATTGATAGTGGTTCGGAAATGAACATTATAAAAATTTCAAGTTTAAAAGGTCACATAATCGTGAACGAAAAAGATAAAAAAAAGATTAAGGGCATTAATGCAAGTCCAGTAGAAACAGTAGGATCTGTGGTAATTCCAATTTACATTAACAAACAACTTTTTACAGTTAAATTCGGTATTGTATACGATGATTTTCCAATACCTGAAGCAGGTATAATAGGCATAACATTTTTGAAATTAAACAAAGTCGTATTAGATTGGGATAAGGAAATATTAATAACACCAGAAAAAAAAGAAATCGATAATAACGCGTTAATTATTCCACCGCGAAGTAACTGCGTTTTACAAATTAGAGCGGACGAACAAATTAAACACGAATTTATTGCGATAAAAAAATACGAGATTAACGAGGACGTAATTATAGCTAATAGTATCAGTCCAGTAAAAGGCGATAAAATTATAAGTAATATAGTAAATATATCGGAGCAACCATTTATTATCAATCAATTAACCACGAGTAATCTAAAGTGGGAACCTTTTAATGATTGTGTTTTTATTGCTAACGAAGAAAAATACGCGGATAATAAAATTAGAAAAATTAAGGAAACTATTAAAACGGAACACCTTAACAATGAGGAACGTGATAGTGTAATAGACCTTTGTAGCCGTTTTTCTGATTTATTTATTTATTTATTTATTTATTTTTCTTATCAAATTTGTTTAAAGACGTTTGTAAATTATTGAAAATCGAAAAAACTAAAACAACTCCGTGGCATCCCCAATCAAATGGTTATTTGGAACGATCACATTTAACTTTGAAAACGTACTTATGCAATTTCGTAGACAAAGATAATAATTGGGACGCGTTAATTAGTTATGCTATGTTTTGCTATAATACCACGGTGCATACTTCAACGAATTATACTCCGTACGAGTTAGTTTTCGGGAAAAAACCAATAATTCCGACACGTTTTTTTCAAACGACTGAACCACAATATAATTATGATAATTACGCGTTAGATTTAAAAAGAATAATGCAGGAAACACATAAGATAGCAAGGGAAAATCTAATAAAAAAGAAAAATTCCAATAAGCAATATTATGACCAAAACGCAAACATATTAGAATTACACGTAGGAGATAAAGTGTTACTAAAAGAACAGAACAAGAAAAACGCATTATGTTCTAATTGGTCAGGGCCATACGAGGTGATAATGATTCACGACAATGAAAATATAACAATAAAGAAAGGGAGGAAGGACTACAGCAGTGTTTCCCAAAGTGGGCGATATCGCCCCCTTGGGGGCGCTAGACCTATCCAGGGGGGCAATGGAAGTTACAAGCTTAATTGGGGGGCATTTCATTACAAAAAGGGGGCGGTGATAGTTTCATCTGTCGTTATCGTAATAACAGAAACACCGTACGTGATCCAAATTATCTGAATTGTGTATTTTGTATTTTTAGATTAATCGTTCGTCGTCTGTCGACATTTGTCGATAATCTGTCGTTATTGCGATAACAGAAACAACGTAGGTACGTGATCTAAATTATCTGAATTATTTTTGTATTTAGTACACTCGCGAATGCCGACCTTATTCGTTGTCGTTTTTATAATAATTTTTGTTAATTTGTGTATTATTTTATTTAAATTCTAAACGTTTTTCACATCATGGCATCTGAATCGAAGAAAAAATGTAGGCAGTATAATATTGAATATTTGAAGTATGGTTTTATTCAATCGCCTACAAATATAACATTACCAATGTGTCTCATTTGCCGAAAAGTATTTTCAAATGAAGCTATGAAACCATCGAGACTGCAAGAACATTTAATAAAAGTTCATGCTAATAAAAAAAATATGGATTTATTTTATTTTCAAACACTTGAAAAGAAATTTTTGAAAGAGCCGACATTGGTCAATATGTTTTCAACAACGTCGAAACAAGATGATGACGGATTGCGAGCTTCGTACAACATTTCTCTACTGATAGCCAAGTCTGGTAAACCACATACTATTGGCGAAGAACTTATTTTACCAGCTATAAGCGAGGTAATAAACACAATGCTGCATAAACCAGCTTTTGACATTATTAAAAAAATTCCTCTGAGCAATAATACAGTGCAAAGGAGAATTGATGAAATGGCACAATCTGTCGAAGAATTATTATGCGAGTTTTTAAAAGCCACCAAACTTTCTATACAGCTTGATGAATCAACTTTACCAGGTAACGAAGCCTTATTATTAGCTTACGTACGATTCGTAAAAGAAGAAAAGATTTGCCAAGAATTATTATTTGCTAAAAACTTGATGACTGACACAAAAGGAGAATCAATATATTACACATTGGAAGAGTTTTTTAAAGAAAAAGAAATTCCTATGTGTAATATCTTATCAGTTGCGACCGATGGTGCTCCAGCCATGGTAGGGTGCCATCGAGGTTTTATTGCATATTTGAAAAAAACTGTACCAAATGTACTCGCTGTACATTGTGTCATTCATCGACAAAATTTAGTTGCCAAAAATTTGAATGAACGCTTACATAAGTCATTACATTATGTAATTTCAGCTATCAATAAAATCAAAAATAATTCATTGAATGATAGATTGTTTGGACAACTTTGTACTGAAAATGATGAAGAATTCAATCAATTATTATTTCACACAGAAGTTCGTTGGTTGTCGAAAGGTGCCTGTTTAGACAGATTCTATAAGTTGTTTGACTCGGTACTTGAATTTTTAAAAACTAAAGATGATATTTTACGAGGCAACTTAATTAATTATAGAAGTGACATTGCTTATTTGACTGACCTGTTTAAAAATTTAATGAAACAAATTTGCAGTTGCAAGGTGATGATTTGAATTTAATCAAAACAAAAAATATTATTTCTGCATTTTTAATAAAACTTCTTATGTACAAAAGAAATTTAGGACGAAAAGAATTTATACAGTTTCCAAATCTATCAATGGCACAAAAAAATGATGAAGATTTAATGACATATTGTCAACACCTGGAACCTGGTCACTACAGGATCCACATTAATAATACAAAAAAATATTTCGAGACCGATCTATGAACACTTCAAGTGTCATAACATATTTATATATATTATATAGCTGTAGGATCCTCTAAGTTTTTTTATTTGTTATAAGTAGTCATAGTCATATCATTATCATTAGTATTATTTAGTAAATTCGTTATCAGGTATGATATATCGAAATATGACATCCAAAGCTGATATGAGAAGCTTTCTAACGTATCATTTTAAATATTAAGGTAGGAATGCCAAGTGGTACAGACTTACCCATAGATTTAAATGAAAGTAATGTACAAGAAATGATACCCCTATCAAACATAACGATATATTATTCAAATGACAAAATTGTTTTTATTTTAAATATACTTTTAGTGTATCAATACGAATTGACACTTTTTCAGCTAATACCTTTACCAGATTGTAATAATAATAATTGTGTTTATATAAAACCTAATTATAAGTATTTAGCTGTAAGTAAATCTAAAGAAATGTATTCAGTCTATGGTGAAATTGACCAAAGCCTTTGTAAACGTGCCGGCGATTTCCTTTTATGTCCTGAAATTTATCCTTTACATCCTAGAAGCGGACGTCCTATATGTGAGGTGCTTTTACTACAAGAGCCAAAAGAGGTTCCAGACAGTTGCGAAATCATGCAAGTACAGTTGCGAGCAAATCTATTTCACAAATTGAAGTTCAAAAACGAATGGATCTATGCTACACCAGGAGAAACCATATTCATTACATGCGACCAAGACAAGAGAAGTACAAATCATTTCCTAGAAGGAGTAGGTATACTATCTTTAAACGAAACGTGTAAAGCCTATGCGTCACGCGACCTATTGATTCCACATAAAGTCGAAACAGATATCGAACTAATTGATTTTGTACCAAATTCTTAAATTAAAGAACCTGAAGATCGATATGCTAAGTTAACGACTAATATTTTGGAAAATAAGCATATTCGAACCAACCAGATGTTCGATTTAAATATAGTCGCTAAGTCAACAACGGAAATTAAAGAAATGGTGATCAAAGATGCCAAGACAGAACAAATACGAAATAGTAAACGCAGACACGACTATTTATTATATGTAATTAGTACAATAACAATTATCTGTATTGTTCTAACTATAATAAGATGCACAGAAAAACAACCATGGTGCACAATAAGCAGTACCAGGAGATCCAGACGAAATATCGCAACAGATCCAGAAGTAGAATTATGGCATTTTCAAACTCCAGTACAAGTCGAAGAACCATACCCGACAGAACCAAACGAAGACGTTCCAGCAACTAATCGAACACAGGACCCGATCAAGGACGACATTATTCCATTACCATCCGCACCTCAGATCAAGACAAGGTATTCCGTGTACCCCACCCCGATGTGATACGGAGTATCGTCTTATAGGGGAGGAATGTAGTAAACCGACGTTTTTAGTATAAAAACGTAGTTCCGAAGTCCAGTGGCCTATGACTATATCACGCCACCGAGTCGGACCACTAATGCCGTTTCCTGATTGGATTAGACACATCACGCCACTTCATAGACGTAGATCATCCGATTCTCCATCACGGCATGTTCCATATAAATATGAGTCCTCATCATAGATTTAATTAGAGTTAGTTAGAGTTAGCTAAGAGTCAGTTAGACCAAGTTAGTGTTGTCACTTGCTCTCCGGTAGCTAAGTACTTGTGCTTACGCTAACGAAAGCCTTTTCATTATTGTTTTATAAGTTAATAAACGTATCAATTGTCTTATTAATTTATTGTTAACTTGTATATACCTCAACTCTCCAACCTACGACGGAACGTACATTCGTCGTAAAAGAAGCGTGCAGTAACTATCACTGGTTACTACACAATCAACTGTTTATATGTTTAACTACAGCACAAAATATAGAATTTATGACGACATGTACTGATTTCTTTGGTGACGGTACATTTGAATATGCACCAAAATATTTTGTTCAGCTTTACACGATTCATTGTTTTAAAAATGGACATTATGTGCCTGTGGTATACTTTTTTTTAAACAACAAATTAAAAGAAACGTATACTAACATGTGGAAGTTTATTGTTGACTTATGTTTTAAATTGACAAAAAAAGTATTAATCATTCCTAATTTGCACTTGGATTTTGAACGTAGAGCCCATAAAGCAGTGAAAGAAGTATTTCCTGATATTAATATTGTTGGTTGTAGATTCCATCTAGGACAAGCATGGTGGCGAAAGGTAACTTAAAAATAAATTATCGTATAGAATTTAAATTTAAATATTTTTTTTTTTTTTTAGATAAATAGTGAAAGTGAACTTCGAAATGCATACAAAAATCCTGATGATGACCTAGGAAATTGGCTAAAGATGTTTTTTGGTCTCCAATTTCTAGACCATGACGAAGTTGAAGATGCATTCGTAGAGTTAATCGCTGTTTGTCCAAATGAAGAAATTGGTCACATTTTTTCGGATTATGTTTTAAATAATTACATAGAGCCTGGGTGTCCATTCAATACAAACTTGTGGGCAATGAAACCTTCGGAAAATCCCAGGTAATTTTCAAATAAATTAATACATGCAAATTATTATTTACTACAATTCATAACTTTCTAGGACTACCAACTCTGCAGAAAGCTTTCACAGAACATACAACAGTCAATTTTACAGTTCTCATCCATCAATATATATAGTTATTAAAATTCTGATTGAAACTCAAGCAGAAACAGTACTGAAAATAGCTACGATAGAACAGAGTAAAAAAAAAGAAATGCCAATAAAACAAAAGGATAAAATACTTAATATTCATAATAAATATATGTGGTATGTGGAAAATAAAAATTCTAATAATTTATTAAAATATTTAGAGTATGTTGGCTTACGCTATCCTGCTATAACTGATATATAGGTAATTAAGTTGCCATTATAAAATATTATATTTATTTCATTTTTATACATATATATTTAATATCATTTTATAAGTTCTGCATATATTAAATTTTTTTTATACATATTATATAATATACACTATACACTATACAGGTATTAGATATTTTTTTAAGTTCCTACATAATATTTAAAATTTGTTATTTTTAATTAGGCGCTTATTTGTATACGATTATAATTATAAATTTATGACTTTTCAAGAATATATTTTATTTTATGTATACTGAATTTTTAAAAAACCTAATAAATGATATGGCAACGTTGCACGTAAATTTGTTCTCAATCGTATAGTTTTTTGGGTTTTTTTGGGGGTCAGCGGTAAGTTCTTTGTTAATTTTAAGTGTTCTCAATCGTTCGGCTAAAAAGGTATAACATTCTCAATCGTATTTTACCGATTTACAATAATTTTAATCTAACTTTATTTAATGATAAACATGTAATTAGGTATTAATAATAGAAAACATTTTGTCATAATGGACACTATATCCATAGCAGCTGGTAAAATTAGATTTTCTGCGATAGTATGAGGTTTTTTTCTCTTTGCTATTCGCCAAGCTACTTTATAGGAAGAAAGAAGTGCTTTAGAAGAAATAGTAGCTTGTTTTGTAAAAATATGTTTTTGTTGAGCCATAGCTTTTAATTTTGATACGAAATAATCACGTGGTTTGTTCACCAAATTTCCATGAACTGTCTCCAAATGGCGTTTCATTTAATTTGGAATTTTTTGTTTCTTTTCAATATTTGAAATCACTTCTGGACAATCACGTTTTCTACTAGAATTCAAAAACTTATCCATAGTTATAACTACTATTATTACAGAAAAAATACACAACAAATAACGCAGAACAAAAAACGATCGTAATAAATATCGGTCGATGTACGTAGCCGTAGCGCATATAACACACTGAATACAAAGCATACAGCGGTGTGCATTTTACGACTGAATGACTGATAGATTAGATTAGAGGCAAATCATTAAGTACCTATCAAATTATAAATAGTAATCGAAATAATATGCTGTTATACTCGATATCGCAAACACGGTTATCGACGGCCGATCTGTCTCACACATACAACATGTAATATGTATTGGTGCGCGGAAATTTTATTTTTAGTTTCTATTGCGAACGCGGCTCCCTCGATAATAACCGCTGACGCCTCTGAGAGCCGCGACGCACAGGTTGAAAACCCCTGATATATACTGGTGTACACGTACATTTTGCTGTTTGGTGCAAATATCTTCTAGAAACACTTTAATGCTACACAGCACAACCAATGGTTGAAGATATATGTTAAGGTTGAGCTACCGACAACAACTGAATACGATAGCTCAGGACGCTCAGATTAATTTTAATTAAAACAAACGAGTCTTAATTATATATATGATTTTACTTTATTATGTTTTTCGTGCGGCTCGTCGCGTGCTTACTAGTTAAACGGTTCGTTCTCGACAGGACAAAGTCCGATCGATTGTCACCGAACGCTAAAATAGCATTACATGATATGGAACCCCCAAGAAAAAAAAACATGGATCAGAAAAAAATGTAAAATTACAATATTTATGTACGATGTTTGTTAATAACGAGTTAACAATACCAGAATTCTTAAATAGAATTGGTCATTGCTTAAGAAAACGAAATGTAGAATAAATTATTATTGTTATTATAAATGTAGACTAGATTTTTTAAAAAGTATAACTTTTTTTTTAAATATTATTATTGTAATGACATCGACAATCATTTCTTAGGGAAACGTATTGTATATAGGTATCAAATTATTATTATTATTATTATTGTATAGGCAAACGTAATGTATATAATATTTAAATAATTTTTTCTGTGTCGGTAATCGTAGAAATAATAAAATATAAAAAATAATTTTAATATTTTTGTTATTTTGTATTTTCGGACTTTTTGTCTGACAGTAAAAATGTACTCGGACTTTTTGTCCGGCAATCAAAAAATGAATCCGGACTTTTTGTCCAACTTTTTTCATACTGGACTTTTTGTCCCCGGACTTTTTGACCGTTTACCCCGAACCGCTAGCCGGACGTTTCTTATCTTATAACATTTTAATCATTTTATACACTTTATAGGTACTTATTTCCTAATAATTATATAACATATATATATATATATATATGTATATGTATAAGTATACAAATAATGTATGTACGCAACGATAACCAAACAATATAAGTACACAAAGATAAAATTCAATTCATTCATTGAATCAAAAACAGTATTGTGCATCGGTAAATAAATACTGGGCGTCGAATCAAACTTCAACGTAATAATTACAATATAATATACGCGAACATCTAAGCAAAAGCAATAGAATCGTTCGGGGTCCGCAATCTTAATCACCGGTCACGATAACACGAACCGAAATTGTCAACAAATCGTAAACCTACGAACAGTACGAACAGCTTTTGAAATAAACGCACTACGTGATTGCCGACAGATCGGACGTAAAAAACACGAAACAGACGTATAAAAATCAAAAACACCGAAGGAAAACGTGCGGAGGACCGTAGTCGACGGTCGTACCCGTTACCGCTACGAACGAAACTACGAAAGTGACGAAAAAACCGCATACTCAGTACTCACGGCTTTCGAGAGACGCGAACACGCAGTATGGTCGTCAAGGAGTTAAAAACGTTCAGAAAAGTCAAAACATCCGGCGAGAATCGTAAAAGTCGTTTTCGAAAACTCGCTTTGTCAACCTGAGAAGAACGATAATCGCGTTATCGACGGTTGGAGAATTGTTCGTTTCGATAACGGCGCAGCTCCGTAGATAACAGCGACCTGAAAAAATCTAATTTTCTGATTGGTGTGACACTATAATATTTTAGCATTTGACACCGACGGGCGAACTGCTTACGGTTTTCTCGGATCTCGTCGTTTCAACTTTCAAGTTACCTACCGATGTTAACTATTATAATATTATGTTTATATACACAGTATATTATGTATATACAATACCAAGGGCGGTCGAACGGACGATCGCAGACAATTTCAAAGTCGATCATGTTAGAATTTGATATTAAGGCCACGCACCTAATATGCGTAATATATTATAATATGTTTCTTAATAATTATAGTTATTTAAAACAAAAAAAATTTCTATGATGGAAGTCAATCCTATGTACTCTAAAACAACCCGTGACTCAGTTCGTCATAAAAGATTATATTGGGACTCAGTTCGTATGAAGCCAAAAAAGGTAATGGTCGATTTGCATTCGGGTAAAAATAGGTAATGATTGAACTGCAGCACGGTTAAATGCAGATGTTCAACAAATAATGTTAATTTAAACATTAATTCCCCTTACCGATTAAAATACAATAATACTAATAATAATAATTTTTTTTTAATTTTAAATCTTATACATAATATGTATATCATATTACAAGTATGTATTATTTAATGAAATTATTTTTGTGGAAATTATAAAAAATTATAGATATTATGCTGTAATATAATATGGAACTTCACTGTCTTAAAGAGATATTGTGTTTGAAAAATAGCTTATAGTTTGGTATTTTTTTTTCACATTACAAATATAAAAATAATACCCACTTTTAACTTGAGTACAATTCAAATTATTTCAATTATTATCTTTTAAAAATATATGGTCACTTCAGGTATATATATATAAATATAGAGTTTTCTCTTTAAAACACAAATAAAAGCACGTAGTATGCGTCTCTCATGCTGAGACTCGAACTGACAATACGTATATAGACATATGTTACTATGTTATATGCCCCATAATCTCTTTTCTTATACCTTGCTTTTAATATACTAATATAATATACGCTGTTTCCGGTGCGTCGATAAATCACTGTCTATGTATATAGAAAGAATATCATCCTCGAAATATTTGATCGAATAATACCAACCATATGTCCATATCTATAGCTAAATACCGTGTACATGTGTCCAAATTGCTTAACCATTACCCGTTGTGCACGTTTGAGACACGCAAAGGCAGCACATTTTATAACAATTCATCCGAATGCGTGGTGGGTGGTAAGTATGCATAGTAGGTAGATAATACATTAGTGTACTACCTATATATATAATATGTGTCGATTGTGCTGTTCTCAAATGTCTGGACAAAAAAAAAAAAAAAATACTGTATAAACGTTACCTACCTATATAATGATAAATTGTGATGTTATTCGCAAGGGATTTAAGACGTGCAGCCTATACGAATCCATCGACCACTATTTTATGAAATCGGTCAATAAATCCGCATTCCGCATTTGGCGCCAGACATCCGAGTAAATAATAATAATGAATTACTGTGACCAATGAAAACTTTTGGGTACACTGAACACCTACGGTATTTCAATATTATAAAATTATAAAAATTATAAAACTAATGAAAACCCGACACTAATAATATATATGGAGCATGGCTGTGTTTTTAAAAGAAATCAAAACGATAAAACGATACCTTCATAACGCACATCGCCTTGGCGACCTATGTCCAGGTTCAATATCGATAAGTAATATTGTTACAAACAACTTTAATTGTACGATTATATTTTCGTTTCGCACTCATTCGCAGTGGTTTTCCTTTGTGCTTATTTTTCGTTTTTTTTTTTTTTTTGTTCTCCGATACGGACGGTGGAACGGACAATTCCGGGAACGTCGTAACGATCCCGCTATACTGCTGGAGTTCGTGACGAACCGGAAACGACAATGGAGCCGTTAATCGTGGACAATGACTTACCAGAAGCCGAACTGGAACTCGGACAACAGTAGGAGCCGGTGCAGGAGGTGTTGGCGGCAATTCCGTCGGCAGACCAGCCCGTCGCCAATGTGACAGCGCTTGTTATACGACTTCCGTGCACCACAGGCCGCCTGCTTCTTGTCGGCGCCACCGTCGCAGACCACTCCCGTCTTCGCGACTCTATGGCGACCGCCGACTGTCGTCTAACCGGCCTTACGATCACCGCCTCCCTGATGGACGACAATCCATACGCGGCGAAGAAGGAGAACGACTCCGAAACCAAAAACATGGACCGTTGCGGCCGTCGCAGCCGCCGCTACAGACGAAGCTTCCGCGGACGGAGCTGCAGCGGAGCGGAAGCGACGACAGTGAAAAGTCCGTCGTTGCGGTGGTCGCCGACGAGCGGTCGGCCGGAAGTCGTCCCGTGGGCAAGGTGACAAGACGACAGGTGGCGGTCGTGGTGGAGTCGCGATGACGGCAGCGGCCTGTTGCGGTGGCGCCGACAAAAAGCAGGCGCCCTGCGGCGTCCGGAAGTCGTCCAATAAGCGCGGTCGCGGGGGCCGGAAGACCGCCGACGGCTATCCTGCGCGGAGGACGATGTGGACCGACCGCCTGCGTTCCCGCAAAACTCGTCAACAGCTGAAATCGGCGCGATCGAAATAATAAAATCCACCGACGCTCTTCTGGTCACGTTACGCCGTTACGGCGTGTTATACATAATATTATAGGTAGTGTTGGCCAAAGATATTGATAATTCGATACGATACCGATATCGTAGGTATTTTTTTTTAATAATTTCGATATCGATATCTAAAAATAATTAATGAAAATATCGCGATATCGAGATTGTTAATCGGGGCTCACTTTTATTACTTTTATCTTCTAGACAATAAAAATATTGAACGATAAAATCATGAATTTAAAATTATATCAGTATTTTGAATATTCAAAACCTTGAACGTCAAAATCTTGAACATAAAAATAGTTTCCGTCAAAACTTTGAACGTGAAAATATTGAACATAAAAATTGTTTTCATCAAAACCTTTGTAAGAATTTAAGATTTTGAATACATTATTACCTAATATATAATTAGGTTGTTATTTAAATTTCAAACAGAATAATATGTTATAATATATATTAATATTTTTTAATTATAAAATTTTAATTTATTATTTATTATACTAAATATTTTTAATATAATATCAACTTTAAAAGTTTCAATAATAACCAGTGAACAAATTTCTACACAACATTTTGGTGCTCCCGTGGCAATGGTTGTCATTCCCCCCCAACCCTCTAACTGATATCCAGGATGTACTGCTGATATATAGTGGTCAGAATTCTACTGATTTTGTATAGCACTTCAGCTACTCCCTCCAAAATGTAGCTTGCTATCACCGGTACTGTTCTTCACATAAGCAACTAATCACAGAATAAATTAAACAAGTAGCGGGTAGGTATACCTATTAATTGCCTATGATTTACTCAATATACACCACTTTCGTTTATTTTGAATATGTGTGTATTTCGATAATTATAAACTGCAATAAAAGAATAAGTTATAAATTATAATAAACTAAGTATTAAATGTTTGAGCTTTATAACCAAGCATATCATTTTATTGACACATAATAAATTAATAGGAATATAAACAAATAATTTTATAAAAGTACTTGTTATATTATTATTATAAGAAAAAAACTAAAAAAAAATCGAAAATATTAATCATTTAAAAAACATTCTTTAATTGAAAAAGATAATAACATTGATAACAAATGAAAAATATATAATTTAAAAAATCGGAAAATACGTAAAGTTGGTATACATTAGTAAGTGTTAAATGAGCCACTGTAATGGATTTGCATACGGAAAAAAATGTAGTTGATGTTACTATAATTGTAATAATTTTGACTATATTTTATAGTTATATATAGGACAGCTTTTTCTTAATTAATAATACTATATTATTATCGTTATCCTATTATAGCTATGGTAACTATAATATAGTATTGTACTAGTGTCAACTAAAACATCCCAATAACTTTTATTGAGTATTTATTTCATTTTTCATTTATTTTAATATCATATAACCATATTATTCAACAAGTTATATTATGATTACTCTACATTTAATTATAAACCTAATGGTTATATTCAAAAAAAAAAAAAATACGAATGCATGTATTATTATTAGGTAATTTACAATAATATTGGTGTGTTTACATATCTATAAAGTATTAAAAACATGATTTTATATTTCCTTAATTTTATATCATCCTTCTATTCAATAAGTTACAATATAGATACTCTACATTTATAATAAATCTAATGGTTATATTTTAAAATTTGTAATATGAATGCATATACTTTTATAAGGTAATTTACAATGATATTGGTGTGTTTACATGTATATAAAGTATTAAAAACATGATTAGATATTTCCTTAATTTTATATCATCCTTTTATTCAATAAGTTATAGTATACATACTCTACATTTATAAATGAATCTAATGCTTATAGTTAAATATTTGTGGGATAAAAATTCATAATTATTAGTAACAAAATAACAAAGGAAATGGTGTGTTTACACAGTACAAACATATTTAAATAAAAAAAGAGATTACATTTATTTTCTATTGGATATCATCCTTCTATTCATTAAGTTATAGTATAGATACAATACAATTATATATGAATCTAATGGTTATTTTTTTAAATTTGTAATATGAATGCATATATTTTTATTAGGTAATTTACAATAATATTGGTGTGTTTACATATATACAAAGTATTAAAAACATGATTTGATATTTCCTTAATTTTATATCATCGTTCTATTCAATTTGTTATAGTATAGATACTCTAAATTTAATTATGAATCTAATGGTTATATTTTAAAATTTGTAATATGAATGCATATACTTTTATAAGGTAATTTACAATGATATTGGTGTGTTTACATGTATATAAAGTATTAAAAACATGATTAGATATTTCCTTAATTTTATATCATCCTTCTATTCAATATGTTACAATATAGATACTCGACATTTATAAATAAATCTAATGGTTACATTTTAAAATTTGTCATATGAATGCATAAATTTTTATTAGGTAATTTACAATAATATTGGTGTATTTACACGTATATAAAGTATTAAAAACATGATTTTATATTTCCTTAATTTTATATCATCCTTTTATTCAATAAGTTATAGTATACATACTCTACATTTATAAATGAATCTAATGCTTATAGTTAAATATTTGTGGAATAAAAATTCATAATTATTAGTAACAAAATAACAAAGGAAATGGTGTGTTTACACAGTACAAACATATTTAAATAAAAAAAGAGATTACATTTATTTTCTATTGGATATCATCCTTCTATTCATTAAGTTATAGTATAGATACAATACATTTATATATGAATCTAATGGTTATTTTTTAAAATTTGTAATATGAATGCATATATTTTTATTAGGTAATTTACAAAAATATTGGTGTGTTTACATATATACAAAGTATTAAAAACATGATTTGATATTTCCTTAATTTTATATCATCGTTCTATTCAATTTGTTATAGTATAGATACTCTAAATTTAATTATGAATCTAATGGTTATATTTTAAAATTTGTGGAATAAAAATTGATAATTTTTATTTACAAAATAAAAAAGGAAATGGTGTGTTTACACAGTACAAACATATTATTAACTATTAAAAATATTCAATTATTTTCATATATTTCATTTTATTATTTGATTCAATAAGTTATATTAGAGTTTCTTTACATTTAAAAATGATTCTAGTGGTTAACGCTTCAAAGGTGTGAAACTAAAACATATATTGTTTATTTACAATATAAAAAAGGAAATGGTGTGTATACCTAGTAGAAATGTAATGAAAGTTGTCAAAAAAGAATTTTATTTTTTTATTTTCCTTAACAACATTTTATTCAAAAAGTTATATTATAGTTAGTCTACATTTATAAATGATGATTATGGTTATAAATGCAACTGTCTGAAATTAAAACTCGATTATTTTTCATGAAACTAAATTGTGAATTTGTATTTCAACGGATAATAATTATGATATGAAATTTGGTTTTGGTTTAACCTTAATCTTATAGGGATATATTATGTATAAAATAATTTTATAAAATGTTTATGGCTAATGTTACGGGTTTTTTATCAATAGATTAAAATAATATTCTTCATGTGCTCTTAATCCTTTCTTCAACTCATTGTTTCCTTTTTTTGGCTCATGTACACTGTGGATTGGTGCTGCTAGATGTCTTATTTCCTCTGTATCTGCTTTGCTGCTATTGATGTTGTGCTGGAATTTTCCAGCTGTCTCTTTTGACTATCTAAAACGGAATGCGATTAGTTTTGGTTCCCTAAAGTCTTAGCAACTTATTAAAAACATTGTAGTCACTTATTTTTTCAGATTGAAACCCAAATGAAAAAATTAGTTCACATTTGCAAGTCTATGCATGGTTACTGCTATAGTTTTTACTGCGGTAGGTCTATCTGAAATTAAATATGATTAATATCTGTTCACTTATGTGCCTTTAGTTAATTTAATAGCAGATCATATTATAGACCAGTGGTTCTCCGACTGATATAATATCCGCCTCGCGTATGTTAATATCATATGAGCGATGTACTATAGCCAAGGCTATAATCAACGACGACAATATAATATCATTTATCAGAAATTAACAATACAATAAGAATATATTGAAATATTCAAACCATTAATTTATTTTACCTGAACTTCACAACAACTATTCTGTATTCACGATTTCTCATACGGTGTTCATAATTTTGACTGGTGTATTGCATTGATACAATGTTTTGAAATATTATATATTGTAGGCGATCAGGTACCGTATCATGAATCTCAGAATATAATTTTCTTTTATTTCATTTGTTTTTAGTGTTGCCGTGTTGGTTTTTTATTTAAAATATTAATATAATATATCCGTTGTTATCACTAACAGTTATCAGTTCATTACTATTTTCTGTCGTATTACCTCCAATTGGTATATAAAAGGAGTATTTACGCATTATATACATAATAATAATTGGGAAAAAATTATCTTATAATTTTTACGTTCCTTACAAACATTTTATTCAAAAAGTTGTAGTACAGTTACACTGCATTTAACAACGATTTGTATGCTTAAAGTTTCAACTGTGTGAAATCAAATCTTATATTAATATTGGCGAAATTATAATGAAAATAGTATGTTTACATACAATTTAAATATTATAAATAAGATTTTACTTTTTGTAAACTTAATATTATCATTTTGTTCATAAAGTTATATAATAGTTACCCTACATTTAAAAATGATGTTTATGGTTCAAGTTGCAACTGGGTTAAATGAAAACTTATATTTTTTATTTGTAAATTAGAATGAAGTTGGTATGTTTACGCAAATTTTTAAATGAAATTAAGATTTCATTTTCCATTTATTTATTTATTTTAATATCTTATCATTTTATTCAACAAGTTATAGTATAGATACTCTACATTTAATTATGAATCTAAAGGTTATATTTTAAAATTTTAATATGAATGCATATATATTTATTAGGTAATTTACAATAATATTTTGGTATATACATAAAATAAAATGACTTATTGTATTAAAATTCTGTATATTAATACAAAAAACAATTGAATTAAACCAATTTGTGTACAATTTCAAATATTAAAAATAAGTTATAAAACAAGAATCTTGATTCTATAATCATATTTAAAATAAATTATTCGCAAGATTTTTACATAAAAAGTTAATATCAATAAAGGTAAATATGTACCATAATTAGATGTCTTAAATCTGAATTTAATTACAGGTTTGAAATATTATTACAATATTAATCCAATACCATTATTACCTTAGCCACCACATTAAGAATTCATATTTTTACCATTATAAAAATGAAAAAGTAATTTTAGAGAAAAAATGTAAAATAATGATTAAACAACAAAAGTGCTTAAATAAATAATAAATAAACATAGAATCAAAATAACTAATTTTAATTTTGCATTTTTGGCTTTTTTTTATTTTTTACGTCATATTAATATATTTTCATTCAATTCTGCTGAAGATTTGTTGAATTTAAAATTTGGTCACTTCGGTAGATGTGGTAAGTAATTTTTCAAAATATAAATATTTAGTACTTATTTGCTGTACAATAATCGTAATTCATTTTGATGAAACATGGTTTAATAATTGTAGAATGCAATAATAGTTTTGAATTTGTTATTTTTAATTGGTAATAATTATTTATAAATTTTTATTAATTTTTAGGTCATATTTGAATACATATATTTTCATTATTTTTAATGTATGATAACCATATATTAGTATTTGGTGTATATCATTAAACTTATCATTGATGTAGACTTAGGTAAGAACTAATATTCATTTATATTACGAGTGTATGTGCCTCTATCACCACACTGTGCTCTGTGTTCCCACATAATTGTGATTATTCTATAAATAAATGATGTTTTAGTATCGTTTCTAATTCCTAATTCTTATTTTTATATTTAAAAATTTTGATTTATCATTGTATTGGAGTAACCTAACACATTCCAATACCTATGCGTGTTTGCAATTTTGTATAAAAATTAAAATATGTGTTAGTGCTGTTTATTTTTTAAATTTATTCTGTGATGTAAACAATTACTAAGCACTATAATAATTAATAGTTCAGTTAAGTTTCAGTGTTGTAAATAATTGTAATTATTTAGACTTTGTCTTTGACATTATATTAGTATAAGACTTTGATAAAATATTATATAGAGGTATACACTTCATAATAAAAATATGTGTCCATACTCTATTATTTTACTCAAATTTTAATAAAAGAAACATTATGGTGATAAAATTGTGTTTATGTACACATATACAGTCAAATAAATTAAAACTATCATTATTTTCATAATTTCATGAATTGTTTATTTTCTTATTATTTTAGATTCAATGCTATATTATGTTCAGACTGATGATTTTTATAATAACTTAGTTAATGATTCTAACTTGCTTGACTGTATGTATAATTCAGAGTTACTAAAAGACCACTCATGCTACTTTATCGAATGAAAGATAATTTCTTTGCTTTTTTTTATGAAACAAAAGGTGTTTTTATGAATACTTAAAATAGAATTCTTTTGTGAATTGTAAGTGTTAACTACTATTTTATAGTGAACATCTGAAGATATTAAAACTTAATAAATTTGAAGGCTAGAATTGTTAATTATTTACCATCAATTTCATTTCTCAACTATGCAGAAAAATCATTTATAAACTACAGTATAACTGTACGTTGTATATAGTTACCCTATATTTATTACTGATGTATACATTTTATTTATTTGAAGCAGTTTCTTCATAATCATTATACCTACCAATGTATTAAATAAAAATTGATTTTTAACGTTTAAAGTACTTAGGTACCTACAGAATTAATAACATGATTTAGCAATAAATATTTAAAAATACATTGGTTAAAAATTAAATTACACTATATCATTATTACTCATATATTAATAGGAACCGGTATTTCTCGTGACAAAAACTTTATGAATCCTGTAATCTTACCTATGACTGATGACCATGTTGTTAATCGTTTTTACGTTTTTACGCATTAAACAAATATATAGAAAAAACTCCATAATACAAAATAAATTATTAATACAAATAAATTTATTCAAGAAAATATATTAAAATATTAAATTGTTTATTGAAAAAAAAAAAAAATTACAAAATGTAATTAAAAAAAAAATATATTTATCATGATTACATCTTTAGACATGATCTATTCATCTACATGAGATGGTCGTTCTTGACCATTTACAACATATAAAAACCCTTATTAAAATAATAGTCAAAAATGTTTTGGGGAACTGGCATCTTTGTAGTTGTTGTACGGCTATCTAGGTACTCCATACGTTTCTCATTATATCTGTAAATATTATAATATAAAATCAATGTTTGGTAAATGCAAATCATTGTTTACAAAAGTACATAATGTTTTTAAAGAAACCAAGGTACTTCAACTCGTTCTGCTTTATAGAAAATTGCTCATGTACCCAGTTATTGAGAAGAAACCATAATGGATTAGTTAATTTTTTTGAATAATTCCTTAATAAGTATTTCCTCAATCCTTTTAATCAACAATTGTAACAGACCAAAATCAAATAAAATTTAAATCTAAATTCATTAAACAATAAAAATGAATATTTGGAAGAAGTTTTACTTTCGATACCCCCTCCTTTCTCAAAGAACTAACTAGATGAAATAATATATCAGAATATTTTCCAAAATTAAAAATTAAAGTATCTGGACTGGACAGTTATGAATGTTGATAACAGATCCAAAAGAAGGACATTGATTTTAAAATCAATACATTCATCACTCCATTCAGAATCTAAATCGTTCTGAAGATGCATAACTATCAAAAAATGATAAATAATCTTTTGAATTATTTGATATGAAAGTACACATTTGAAATATTTTAAAACCTATTATGCTATTTGGCAGTCAAGAAATTTTAAATTGAACAAAATGTTATTTTACTGTTAGAATTTTATACTATCATCAGTATTGGTTAAAATATATACCTTGTAGTTCTTATAGAATTTGTTGTTGTTTGCATTGTTGTTAATGGCATTGTAGTCGTTGATTTCATTGGACGACTGGTAGGATGTTTCATCGAGTCCATAGGTCCATCGGGGGTTAACTTTGCCAACTTAAAAAGGTACTCTGACCAATCAAGCAAAGTTCGGTGCCCTTCTGAAATGTATGGCATTGTAGTCGTTGATTTCATTGGACGACTGGTAGGATGTTTCATCGAGTCCATAGGTTCATCGAGGGCTAACTTTGCCAACTTAAAAAGGTACTCTGACCAATCAAGCAAAGTTCGGTGCCCTTCTGAAATGTATGGCATTGTAGTCGTTGATTTCATTGGACGATTGGTAGGGTGTTTCATCGAGTTCATAGATCCATCGAGGGCTGGCTTTCCCAACATATAAAGGTACACTGACCCATCAGGCCAAGTTCGGTCCCCTTCTGAAATGTATGTTGGGTCATCCTTTGCCATAGTTCTTGATAGACTGTCACACAGGTCTTCGAGCATTTGCTCGTTGCTAGGTGGACTTATCACCATTCGAATCATTTTGACACCCTCAGCAGGAGCATCATTCACTTCGTATGCCTATAAGCCAAACCGTAAAAGACAGATATAGATATCAAAACTTATAATATAAATTTATAAATTCAAGTACACTGAAATCCAACCTCAATTTACAATGATCGATGAAGTCGCGTTTTAAACTGATAGATTGGACAGTAATTAGAAATATTAAGACTAATTACAAACAATATTAATGTTAAGTCAGCAATGATTAACATAGCTATGGTAATTTATTGGTGTTTATTGATGATTAAACATATTTAATTGAACATATTGTAACAATTTCATATAAAAAAAATCTACATAATATATATATAATGATTATGCAGATGAACAAACTCACAAATAGCATTTGGTTATTTTATGTATATATTATCATTATTGTTTATTTCATTGAAAAAATAATGGGCACCACTGATTGGGTTAACCCATGAGTTCACAATTTATAATAATAAACTTTCTATAGAAATTCAACTTACTACAATATAGGTACCTACATTTTAATTTATATAATATATACTTTTAGTTGTACAAAGCTTATAATAGGTAACTATTTAAGTAATAAGATAGGTACCTACATTATGTGAGCAACTAGATTAAAGTTTAATATTTAATGTTTTATATTTTGTTCATTATGCAGTCAATTAGTTATTATTATTTTTTTAACTATTAAAGGATTGATTTGTTTTGGCATTAGAATGGTAACATAATATTATATATATATATCTTATTATAAGTAAATAGATTGAGTTAGTTTTCTGAGCAGTTGTGGTATAGCCGGCTGTATTTAATAATAATTGTCTTGAGTTACAACTATGTTTAAATACAAGTCGTTAGTTTTTTTAATTATATAAATTACAAATACTTTTAAGAATAATTTTTTTATTGGTACCTAGTATATTTCATTTTGGTATACATATTCTGGATTTTAGAAATTATTCTTTTTTTATTATTTATACTTATATATTAAACACAAGGATCTTATTAGTATAGAAAATGATAAACTGAGAAAAGAGTATGAGTTTAGTTGTATATTTCTAGTGGTAGGTACCTACTTTCATTATTTTATATATCCTGTTAGACCTATAGTTTCGTTTATAATTAATTCTGTGAACATTTTGTGCTCGTTGAAAAAATAAAATTTATCATTAACAAACATCGTATAATAAAATATATTTTATCACGAACTACCCGCCCGAATGAATGGTCTATAATACGTGTATCGTGTTCACCCTCCACTCCTTAAGTTAAATAACAACGAGTTTGTCTATATTATAATAAATAACATGCTAATAGTGTATACTCACGGCACATCTCAAAACCAGGTCGTTGATATCCTGTGAGATTTTTGGCTGGGAATGATCTATTAATTGAACATAATTCCAACCTTTAAAAATCTCTTCCTTCTTAGTAGGTTCCTTTTTTGAAACGCACTCAAAAGCGAAGTGATCCATGTCTGATTATAAGGCACAAAAATAGAACAAATACATGAGTATTTAAAGTTATAATCGGCTTAACTTTTTAATATTAATAGGTAATTGTCAGTTGTCACGAAATTGCTTGTAATAATAGTAATAATAATAATTCATTATACGTACTACGCATGTCTTTACATGACCATCATTGGTGGTTTTCCCCGGACGTTTAAGCCACAAATTAAATAGTGGTGCAGCGCTTATCGTACGGTTGTGTTCCAAGTAGGCGCATCCGAACATTGTCATCGGTGTTTGTATCATGGCAACTTCATAACGTATTCCTAGTCCTAACGGAGGACACAGTTTGCCCATTAAACTGTCCAAAGCTACAACACACATGATGGAGACAAATTAGGCATTAATTTATGTAAGCGTATTATACTGTTATTATACTTAAATATTTTAGTTTATTTTTTGAAAATATTTAGAGGAAAAAAATTATGATTGATTAATTTCTCACTAGTTAAAAAATGTCTTAAATTATATGTTGATTTGGTCCATTTAATACTCTTTACGTATATTAAATAATTATGAATTATATCGATCGCGGCAGTAGAATTGTAAATAAGTATTTAAGCAGATTAATAAAAATATAATAAAGAAAATAACGTTAAAATGTTAAAACATATTATTGTTTAGTACCTAGGTACATAAATAAAATTACAAATCGTAATAATAAATGAGAACAAATATAAATTTATATTAAAATAATTTAATGTGTACTAATTGGTTATTAGTTATTGCTTACTTTGTTTTTTAATTTCTTCATCCGAAGTTTCTTCGATCATCGAGGCTGCCACCCAGGATGAGAATAATACGATGAAAAAGAAAATATAAAATTGTTTTTTTAAAGACTCCATCATTTATAAAAATCGGACGTTTTACGAACGAGAATTAAAACACAACAGATTACAGTTATCGGCACAACGCAAAAAAGTGAAAAGAAAAACGAATAGTGATACACTAAAGGTGTCTGCGCTCTTACATGCCTTTTTATAAGCTTCTGCGGCGGCGGCGGCGGCGAAATTGGGATCCATCCCTTCCACCGGTTTAGGGTAGGGGGCGTCATTGTCGTGTACTCGTGTATTATATGGATGTGAATCTCCAACGTCCAACAATATGGGTCAGTGGTGGAGGTAAATACATTATTTGACGTAGGTGAACGGCGCTAGTGGTGAATATAATAAATAATATAATATAAAATGAAAATCGTACGGAATCGGGATTCTATACTCCGTAATATATATAAATGGATAATTAATATTATTATTTTTTCATTACCTATAATATTAACTCCGCCGCCCCATTGACCGATTGTTCTTTTTAAGTAAAACGTCGTGTGCGATCGCTTAGATGTTGTAGGCACATATTACGTCGTGTAATGTATAATATGTTGTAGGCATATAGTCAAATCAGGCATTTTACTAAATGCCTAGGCATATAGGCAAAGAACTTAATTTATACGCAATTTAATTATCCACCTTGACATTTAGTCAAATGACTAGGCATTTACCTAACTAAATGCCTATTTAAAGTCAGGAAAATACTAAAAATCAAACATTTTGTATTATTTTAAACATTGAACTATATTTTCTATAAATAATTTATTGCTATTTTATTAAAAAAAAAAAACTATGTATTATTTATTAATATGTAAAACACGTAATGAAGTATGTTTAATTTCATACACATCGATACTATTTTTTTAAAACTTAAATCATAATTATATTATATATAGCTGTATAGGTAAACTAATTAGATGTGATAGTACGAGTATAAAAATGATTAAAAAGGATATATTATAATTAAAAATGTTTGTTAATTTTTATTTATAACTTATTATTACATGTAATTGTTTGGTGGCATTAGCTGTAACATTTAAATATTTGATATTTTTTTTTTAAAATAACTTACAACTCAATATAGATAAGGTTCTCATACAATCTATATCAATTTTCCAAGGTAAAACCAATGGAACTTTTATTTTTATTTAATAATAATATATATAGTACCTACTCACTACTTAGTACTATATTAGACTAAAGGATATATTATATTATACTCGTACTATCGTCTACATTGATCATACCTAATTATTGATTAGTAATTACCTATGTATATATTTATTTTATATGATTTAATTCTTAAAACAATAGTACCGATGTGAACGAAATTAAACATATTTCATATACCTACGTGTTTTACATATTAATAAATAATACATACTTTTTTTATATATATAAAATAGCCATAAATAATTAATAGAAAATATAGTTAAATGTTTAAAGTAATACAAAATGTTTGATTATTATTATTTGCCTGACTTGAAATATACATTTAGTTAAATGCCTAGTCATTTTATTAAATTACTAGTTATTTGACTATATGCCTAGGCATTTAGTAACATACCTGATTTGACTATATGCCTACGACATAATATACACTGTTAATGTATAATGTAGTATAGGTAGGTAGGTAATAGTGCTGCAGCTAGTAACTCACTCAGTCACTCATACAGTGATCGCTGTATCTTAAAAACTACACAACGTAAAATTACAATTGGGTGGGCAATATTACGCAGTGTTTAGATGGTGTCAGTTAATAACTAATAAATCCGTTTTATCCTATTCAAGTTCCGGATTACAAAATATCTGTAAATCTATTACATTATCAATAAAACACTGTATTATTTCGTTTTTAATGTTTAATGAAAAAGCTCATATTATTGTATTAAAAAAAGAATTCGCCAGACGACATAATAAATTATTCTAGTATGTAATGTACGTGCGCTATTATGCGTATATATAATAACATTATCTCTAGCATATAATAATATATATTATAGTATATAGTGTTGGCGATTAAGCAACACATATTAATAATAATATATATTATCTTACAATAATCGACTATGTATGTTCGCCGATCATTTATATTTGAAAATTTAAAAAAATATGTGGTAGTAGCATTTAAAATACATATTTCTTCTATTGATTAAGAATTATAAATTGTATAACTAAAATAATAATTAATGCATGCGAAAAATAAAAAAATAATTTTTAGTTTTTATTCTCAATTTTACATGTTTTATAACAATCAGCTTATCATTGATATATTTCTTGAAATAAATATATTTGTGTGTGTATCTTTTAAAAATTAAGATGCATATTTTTACATACTTTGGTAAATAAAATGCATATTTTACAATTTTTTATTGCATATAAATCCTAGATCTGATTATAAGCAAACGATACTAACAGATTATTTCGATTTAAAATTAAGATTTTACTAAGTTAAAAAATAAATAAAATAAGTTCGATAAAAATGTTAATTATTAGTAATTTACAAATGTGTATAATGTATTTGCAATATGTAATAAATTAAATTTAAAAAAACATAATTGATAGTTGATACACCGTAGTTCAGCAATTTAGCACTGTTGCTCTCGTATTGAAAAACAATTTTACTGAAGAATTTGAAATAAACTAATATAAAATACAGAAACCGACTGGTGAATGCTGATAAAGATAAACGTAGGTCGTAGGTATAATGTATAAGTAGGTACTAATATTAAGATAAACTTTTATCACTATTCTGTATAGATATTATAGTTAAAGTTGGATATCTGTTGTCATATTAGTTAAATCCTAAATAGTCGAGAAAACCTTAGTCGTTTGTGGTAATCATTGTTATAGCCGTTCGTCGTTCTGCCGTTATGACTTTACGTTATATACACGCAAAAATAAAATATATTTTATATTATATTTACCTACCTCAATATATAATATAAATGTTTAAATAGTAAACACTAATAAATAAACATCACCAAGGCGCAATCCAGTTATATATATAGTTTATTGGCTTTAAATAATTTATAAAAAAAAAATTTTATTCTCAAATGCGCCCCTTACTTAACTGCGTTCTTGGCGAGCGCCCATGCCGCTAACTTCTAGTTACGGCACTGATAACACAACTGCTGCGTAGTGACTTATAACACGCAGAACTACTTAACCATTATTAGTATTTTTTTTTTTTGAAACAACAAATATTTTTTGTGCAAGTGCTACGTATGTTAAATTAAAATTAAAATGACTAATGATGATTTACAACAATTGGACCGATTAGTTACCAAGTTGAGGTAGGTACACATGCGGGCTCACCTACGACCCACTCACTGCACTATGATAATAATAAAATACAAATTATATCCCTCTTTGTATATATTTAATAGGAGAAAAAATGCATGTTAAATGTTATTGCATTTGCGTAACTCAGTACCTATATTATGTGAAAATAATCATTAATTTGAGTGCGACGTCATTTGACTGAGATGCTCTGCACATAGTGGTTCTTAACCGCCGGTCCGCGATAAAAAAAGGTACTGCAATGGTCCGCGAAAGCAAAAAGATTGAGGCCCGCTGCTCAACACATATACGCAGTGCATCACGCAACTTACATTACGCACTTACGCCATTAACAGAATCTCTTATAGAAAAAATTCTTACACTGGTATAATTTGGCCATTTTTTTTCTGTTAAAAAGTAGAAGATTTTCTTTAGGATACAATAGAATTCGATTTTTATTATTTTTATCATAAGATATAGGTATCTTGATTTTGAGAATATCGAAATCTAATAAGAGTAATCTAATACTCAGAGTACAATACAAAAGAGATAGGCTATGTTTTTGAAAAAAAAAAACAGTTAACTCATGCAAAAGTTCAAAGCTGTTCTGTTATTTTTTTCACTACTCAATTATTATTCATTTTACGTTTTAATCAATTATTTCGATTACAATACATACATTCATACATACATGCATACAATACATTTTAATACCTAGCTATTATTAATATAGCCGTATATGTTTGGGCAAAACAAATGTTACTTACACAGTTACACACATTTCATTTAAATAAGCAGTTATAAAATATAAAACCTTATAACTACGTCAAATACATAAAGTTAAAGAAATTCAACAAACATTTTATGTATAAACCGTAGGTACGCAATCATCATGTACCTCAAAATGTACACAATTCTGCACGTTTGATAAGGAATGTATAATACAAGCAATCGCGTTCCTTCTATTAGATTTATTGTAGGTACATTTTATGCTCTCGAATATAGAAATAATATGCCTGAAACTACTAGGGACTCATCCGATGATGCGTGCGTGTACGAGATAGTCGTATTTGTAATCTTTTAAGAAATAAAATTGATATTGGTAATAAATTATTTTTAATTTTATTAATACCTAATTAAAATTATTTATTTATTTAATATTATTAACCTTTTGACTAAAATCATTTAGTCCAAATGTTCATAATCTACATATTATATACACATTACACACCCACACATATATTATGTATAAATATTACATGGTTTTGATTTTATAAATATTATTTTAATTTTATTTCTGTAATCTGTATTCTGTACATTATTAGGTGCTCGTCGCTTCGATTGCCTGTATATTTTGTGTAGATGATGCAATAGCTACAGTGAATATAATCGGTTTATGGTAACTAAAATACATTATATACGTTCTTGATTCGATTGAGTATTTGAGTAAAGATAACGAAAAAATATAGCATCTATTGTTGTTCCTGATTTTGTTATTGAAGTAGGTATAATATCGGTCTTATGGCTCGTGTGTGTTCATTTCATCAGGCTGGGGCTATACACGGCGTTTTCCGACGCGTTTCGTACGCCGCGTATTCCGCCGCGTTTCCCGTCGAATCGAAAATGCGTTGGTTTATATCGGAGTAGCTATACACAACGGACGTAATACGCCGCGTTTTAATCCGCGGCGGAAAACTCCGGCCGGCTTGTGTTTTGGCGGACGAACGCCGAAGTTATAAAAACGCAAACTCCTAATTTTACATTGTTTTAAATTAGGATGGGCTATACTGGTGACGGAAAACGTCGCGTTTGCACCATAATTTTTTAGATATTGTACAGATATCCGCGGCGGAATAGTTATTGTATGCATGTATGAATGTATGTATGTATGTATGTATGTATGTATGTATTATTATTATAAGATAATTCAATTTTACTTATTACTATTTAAATTTAAAATGATTGGTATAAAATATAATGTTAGTGATAAATATTTTGGATTATGCTGTTTCCGGTTATACTTATTAAATATTATTTGTATTTAATCTTTAATTACATAATATATAGGTATTATAATATTTAAACAATAAAAAATAAAATTTTTGAGCGGAGTTAGGGTTGAGATGAATAGATGATATAATATAAAATTGCAGAAATGCATTCGTTGAATACTTTAATTTTTTTATTTTGAACAGAGCAATAGTTATTTTATTATATTTTAAAGACATTCGAATTAAATAGGAACAATATCATTTCCGATAGCTGTTGAGTGTAGACGCGGTCTCATGTTTTGGTGGTAAAACCATTTCTTCGAGTAAAATCGATTCCAATATTATTTTTATTAACGTATATTCTTTTATTTCGATTGTAAGCGTAGGCTTGCAGGTCTTGGTGGTCTGTAGACGAGGATGACAGTACCCAACTCAAATAAATCATTTCGGACACAAAAGGGATGGAATGCTTGTCTGCACATGTGTACGATTTAGGTCACAGCTCACATAAGTGAAATCGAACAACTAAAATACAAATCCTGCTAGTATTATTGCAATACGTTTCTCTTAGTCGTGAAACTGCGCAGTATTTCTTTCAGCTCTTTATACATAAAGGATAGTTTGTTGACCATCTGCTGTGACATTGTGACAATAGTTTATAATGCAGGTACTTTGATCCCTAACGTACAATGCCAAGCCGGTCCCGTGTTCTGTGACTGACCGAAGGGCGCCAGCCAGCCGAGTCAGGAACAGAACACGGCACCGACGCCGTCGACCGCAGTTATAAGAATAATAACAAGTATACACCTATAGCCATAGCCTTGTATTTTAAATCGTGACAGATTTTCGTCTTATTTATTAACAAGACGAATCTAATTAGAGTAATCTAATACTCAGAGTACAAGACAAAATAGATACCTAGACCAGTGTTTCCCAAAGGGTGTGCCGTGAAGCTGTTCTGTTATTTTTTTTACTATACTCAATTATTATTCATTTTACTTTTTAATAAATTATTTCGGTTACAAAACATACATGCATACAATACATTTTAATACCTAGCTATTAGTAATATAGCCGTATATGTTTGGGCAAAACAAATGTTACTTACACAGTTACACACATTTCATTTAAATAAGCACTTATAAAATATAAAACCTTATAACTACGTCAAATACATAAAGTTAAAGAAATTCAACAAACATTTTATGAATAAACCGTAGGTACGCAATCATCATGTACCTCAAAATGTACACAATTCTGTACGTTTGATAAGGAATGTATAATACAAGCAATCGCGTTCCTTCTATTAGATTTATTGTAGGTACATTTTATGCTCTCGAATATTGAAATAATATGCCTGAAACTACTAGGGACTCATCCGATGATGCGTGCGTGTACGAGATAGTCGTATTTGTAATCTTTTAAGAAATAAAATTGATATTGGTAATAAATCATTTTTAATTTTATTAATACCTAATTAAAATTATTTATTTATTTAATATTATTAACCTTTTGACTAAAATCATTTAGTCCAAATTTTCATATGCACTACAATCTACATATTATACACACACACACATCTATATATATATATATATATACATGGTTTTGATGTTATATCGAAGTTATACGGTCATGTATCATAATTCATCCAGAACTTTAGACTTGCTCGTTTGATAAGGGCTGTAGAATATAAGCAATCGTGTTTTACTAGATTTATTGTATTTAGATTTTATGCTTTCAAATATTGAAATAATATATCAGAAGCTACTAGGGTATCATCTTACAATGTGCGTGCTCGAGTTTTAGAATATAATCTAATTTGGTGCCAAAGTACCTATGACATTTTTTTTAAGTATTTAAATTAAAAAATAAATCTTAAAATGTTTTAAATGCTATAAGTATGAAAATATAATTTTATCAGTGTAAAAAAAGAGTTAAATATTATGAGGAGGACAATACACAACCCATATAAATCACTTCGGACATAAAAGGGACGGTATGCTTGTCTGCACACGTGTGCAGGATTTAGGTCACAGCTCAGCTCATAAGTGAAATCGAACAACTAAAATACGAACCTTGCAATGTATTATAGCAATACGTATCTCTAAGTTCGGAAACTGCGCAGTATTTCCTTCAGCTCTTTATACATAATGGATATTTTGTTGACCATCTGCTGTGACATTGTGACAATGGTTTATAATGCAGGTACTTTGATCCCTAACGTACAATGCCACGACAGTCCCGTGTTCTGTGACTGACCGAAGGACGCCAGCCAGCCGAGTCAGGAACAGACCACGGCACCGACGCCGTCGACCGCAGTTATAAGAATAATAACAAGTATACACCTATAACCATAGCCTTGTATAATAAATCGTGACGGATTTTCGTCTTATTTATGAATAAGACGAATCTGAAAACAGATTTGAATTTTTCATCAAATATACTTTAGAACGTCCAGTTCACAATTTTTATTAAAATATAAATTTTTAAACAATTGAAAAATGACAATTTTTAATTACTCGTTTGTTATATAATGATTTTAGGAATTTGGTAGATAATATCAAAAATGTGGACTGACCGTTCTCAAGTAGACTTGGCGACAAATTCAAATCTGTTTTCAGATTCGTCTTATACATGAATTAGACGAAAATCCGTCACGGTTTAAAATACAAGGCTATGGCTATAGGTATATATTTGTTATTATTCTTATATCTGCGGTCGACGGCGTCGGTGCCGTGTTCTGTTCCTGACTCGGCTGGCTGGCGCCCGTCGGTCAGTCACAGAACACGGGACCGGCGTGGCATTGTACGTTAGGGATCAAAGTACCTGCATTATAAACCATTGTCACAATGGCACAGCAGATGGTCAACAAAATACACATTGTGTTAAGGTACAAGACGGTATTGTGGTATTATATAACACGCGAGTGTACATCATTGTAGAATATATAAAATAATATATAATTCAATATATTTATAATATTATTACAATACGTTTCTCTCAAGTCAAGAAACTGCGCAGTGCACAGTATTTCCTGATCTTTATATTTTTACGAATTATATATTATTTTATATATTCTACAATGATATACACTCGTGTTAGAGAACAAAATCAGAAGATATATAAAGGGAGGGAAAATATATATTTATAGAATAACATACAATACTGTTTCGATGTAAATTTATTTAATCTTTAATATAAATAATATAATAATAATATATAAATATAATATAATATTATAATATATTAATATAATATTAATATTTAATATTAATAATATATTGTATTTAGGCATTCGCTGAATATTTTAATTTTTAATTTCGAACAGAGCAATTGTTATTTTAATATTTTGATGACATTCGAATTAAATAGGTGCAATTTTCATTTCAGATAACTGTAGAGAGTAGACGCGGTCTCGTGTTTTAGTGGTAAACTCGTCTCTTCAATTATAAGCGATTCCAATATTATGTTTATTATCGTTTATTCTTTTATTTCGATTGTAAGCGTAGGCTTGGTCTTGGTGGCCTGTGGGCGAGGATGACAGTACCCAAACCATATAAATCACTTCAGACACAAAAGGGACGGAATGCTTGTCTGCACAAGTGTACGATTTAGGTCACAACTCAGTTCATAAGTGAAACCGAACAACTAAAATACGAATCCTGCAATGTATTATTTCAATACGTTTCTCTAAGTCAGGAAACTGCGCAGTGCGCAGTATTTCCTGATCTTTATATTTTTACGAATTATATATTATTTTATAAAATACTACAATATCGTCTTGTGCCTTTACAGAATGTATATATTTGGTTGACCATCTGCTATTTTGCTGTGACAAATGACAATGGTTTATGGTACAGGTAACGTACACCGCCACTCCGGTACACCGTACACGTACCCTTTGGTCAACAGGACGTGTTATTTGCGCTGCAAACACGATTACTGTCTTTTTATCTTCATGCTTAAGTACAAAAAGAACACACACACACACACACACATCACCTTTGCGCTCAAAAACATATAACACTGTTGACTTAAATTATTTACAGTTGATAAATACACACATAATTTTATACAATATACGATATAGGCACCTAATATTATGATGTGCATATTTCATTCACATTTTATTACATTAATAAAATATATTATTATAAAAATACAATATACCTAGTACCTACATTATAAATACATTATTACATTATCATTATTATTTACATTTATTTATTACATTTTTATTAAGTTTTGGTACTGTAAGTAAATCATTACAGACATTATGATATTTAAAGCATAATATTGTGAAATACTTTAAAGTTTATGATATAATTTAATTTATAACATTTTTAAGTGTTCTTGAAAAAATATACTTAGTAATATGTAGGTTGGTACAATTAGAAAATATATTTATACAATTTACGATTTTATATTTTATATTAAACAAATATAATAATAGTATCAATTATATTTAATGGAAACTCCTATTAAACGACAACTCAAATTTAATTTAGTTATAATACTACAATTATTTTTGCATAATCTGTTATAATTTACAAACACGTCAGCATTTTCTACACACAATCAAGCGGAGATAATGATGGTTATATTTCAAAAAAAACGATAAAAAACTAATTTAAATGTAATTAAATTTATTAATACTACATGATGTGATAATAATAATTCTTTATTTTCCAGACGGTTAGTCATTAACCATCAATTTAAACGACAAAGTTATTGATTTTGAATACGTTAGTGTGCCCAACATATGTAAAGTTTTTTTGGTAATTATTATTTATGATTCGTGAAAAATAAAATGGATTACAAACACGGCCCGCACGAGTGGCCGTACTCGTTGCGGACGGTCTCGTGTTATATATATATATTATAGGTCACCTTCTGTGACGGACCAGATCGCGCCAGCCAGCTGAGTCAGGAACAGAACACAGCAACGACGCCGTCAACCGCTTATGATAATAATAACAAATATAATATATAGCTATAGCCTTGTATTATAAATTGTGACAGATTTTCGTTTTATTTATGAATAAGACGAATCTAATTAGAGTAATCTAATACTCAGAGTACAAGACAGAAGAGATAAGTTATGTTTTTGAAAAAAAGAAAACAGTTAACTCATGCAAAAGTTCAAAGCTGTTCTGTTATTATTTTCACTATACTCAATTATTATTCATTTTACGTTTTAATCAATTATTTCGGTTACAATACATACAATAAATTTTAATACCTAGCTATTATTAATATAGCCGTATATGTTTGGGCAAAACAAATATTACGTACACAGTTACACACATTTCATTTAATTAAGCAGTTATAAAATATAAAATCCTATAACTAAGTCAAATACATAAAGTTAAAGAAATTCAACAAACATTTTATGTATAAACCGTAGGTACGCAATCATCATGTACCTCAAAATGTGCACAATTCTGTACGTTTGATAAGGAATGTATAATACAAGCAATCGCGTTCCTTCTATTAGATTTATTGTAGGTAGGTACATTTTATGCTCTCGAATATTGAAATAATATGCCTGAAACTACTAGGGACTCATCCGATGATGCGTGTGTACGAGATAGTCGTATTTGTAATCTTTTAAGAAATTAAATTGATATTGGTAATAAATCATTTTTAATTTTATTAATACCTAATTAAAATAATTTATTTATTAACCTTTTGACTAAAATCATTTAGTCCAAATGTCCATATGCACTATAATCTATATATTACACACACACACACACACACACACACACACACACACACACACACACACACAATATATATACATGGTTTTAATTAAATATATCGAAATTAAACGGTCATGTATCATAATTCATCCAGAATTTTAGACTTTCTCGTTTGATAAGGACTGTATAATATAAGCAATCGTGTTTTACCAGATTTATTGTTGGTAGATTTTATGCTTTCGAGTATTGAAATAATATACCTGAAGTTACCCACATCTTACAATGTGCGTGCGCGAGTTTTAGAATACCACCTAATTTTGAGTCAAAGTACCTATGACATTTTTTTTAAGTATTAAAATAAAAAAATAAATCTTATAATATTTTAAATGCTATTAGTGTAGATGCCCAATCAGTGTAAAAAAAGAGTTAAAAAAACGGTGGGTAATAAATAGACTGATTATTTACAACTTTAACATAAAGCAGGTATATTAGTCAACACAGAATCTTACGAAATTCCTACATCACTAGAGAAATAAAAATACTACCTGAGTACAAAAGTCTAGTCCAGTATTCTGAATAGCTGTATAAAAAGAATATTATCCTACCTATGTGTAATTTAAGATAACATAAAATTATAGATTTTTAAAGAATGTACACAAATTACACGGCCTAAAATAAAATAATTAATATATAGGTACATACTACGTATTATATAAATGGAAGATGGAAAGCGCCACATCAAATACGTCTCGATGATTTTAAATGTCTCTTAGTTATACGTTTTTTTATTTATTATAGAAATGTAATAATATATATAATAATAGGGTGTGATACTCCGATTCGTTATATAAGTCTCTTGAGAATTTGACATTTTTTTTTTTGAGTAAAAACGTCAAGCTATCCCATATCGGTCGGCTTTAAGACATGCGTTGAATAACTGGGCGTGGGAATTAATCGGGAAGGTTATTCTGGAATTAACCTGACATTGAACATAACACTTTTAAGCATATATCTTTCTATTAGGAAAAAATACTTTAATTCAATTTGGAAAAATATTTAAGTTTTTATAGCGTTATGTTCAAAAAATGTAGCGAAAATTACGATTTATATGTAAAATCTACCGGTTTTTTATGTTCAAAAAACGATTACTCCAAAAATATGTTAAGTACAAAAGCACATTGCACATAACACTTTTAAGCATATTTCGTTCTATTAGGAAAATATAGTGTGTACCAATTTGGAATAATATTAAGGTTTTTATAGCGTTATGTTCAAAAAGTAGATAGTATAATTACCGTTTATTACTAAAATCAACGATTTTTTTATGTTCAAAAAATGATTACATCCAAAATACTTTAAGTACAAAAACAAATTGCACATAACACTTTTAAGCATATTTCATTCTATTAGGATAATATAGTGTGTACCAATTTGGAATAATATTAAGGTTTTTATAGCGTTATGTTCAAAAAGTAGATAGTATAATTACCGTTTATTACTAAAATCAACGATTTTTTTATGTTCAAAAAATGATTACATCCAAAATACTTTAAGTACAAAAACACATTGCACATAACACTTTTAAGCATATATCTTTCTATTAGGAAAAAATACTTTATTTCAATTTGGAAAAATATTTAAGTTTTTATAGCGTTATGTTCAAAAAATGTAGCGAAAATTACGATTTATATGTAAAATCTACCGGTTTTTTATGTTCAAAAAACGATTACTCCAAAAACATGTTAAGTACAAAAGCACATTGCACATAACACTTTTAAGCATATATCTTTCTATTAAGAAAGAATACTTTATTTCAATTTGGGAAAATATTAAGGTTTTTATAGCGTTATGTTCAAAAAATGTAGCGAAAATTACGATTTATATGTAAAATCTACCGGTTTTTTATGTTCAAAAAACGATTACTCCAAAAATATGTTAAGTACAAAAGCACATTGCACATAACACTTTAAAGCATATATCTTTCTATTAGGAAAAAATACTTTATTTCAATTTGGAATAATATTAGGGTTTTTATAGCGTTATGTTCAAAAAGTAGATAGTATAATTACCGTTTATTACTAAAATCAACGATTTTTTTTTGTTCAAAGAACGATTACTCCAAAAATATGTTAAGTACAAAAACAAATTGCACATAACACTTTTAAGCATATTTCGTTCTATTAGGAAAATATAGTGTGTACCAATTTTGAAAAATATTTAAGTTTTAATAACGTTATGTTCAAAATATAACTTTTGTCATAGTAAAATAGATATTTTTTTCCTAAATTACTTCGAAAAAATGTATATTGTGATAATCCAAAATACCGTGATTACAGTGGTTTCTATTTTGATCATAAGTCTATTTACCCTTTAATTTTTACCCAAACTTTATTTATATATTTCTGATAGATAATTACATGACGAATCGTTTTATATACAAATCATAGCTTAGGTTCAAATATATTGACAGAAAATCACGTATTGAACGAAATTTATTCAGTATATTTGCATCGATTTAGCGGGTGTTATCGGTTTTGAACGTAAGCATATTTTTGCTTCATTTTTTACCCAAAATGTGTGAACATATTTTTTTCTGATAGAAGATTATGTGATGAGTATTTGCATATAACATTTGTCATAAAAATACGATTTTTTTTCTTTTAAATTTCTACGAAATCTGATATGTTTTGACGAATCAAAATATCAAAAAATTCACCTCATTAATTCGGTTTTAGGATTGATGGAAGTATTCCAACAGTAAAATATCAATAAGAATACCATTATGAACAATTAAAAAAAAAAATCAGGTCGATAAGTGCAATATTAAAGAAATTAGGATATCATATATTTTTGAAATACGTCCATGCTGATACGTTTATCTGCGAATACGTTATTTCTTAATTTCACGGACCATATGTAGTATAAAAACCTATATTCCTCAACCAAACTCTATGAATTTATATATTTCTGATAGATAATTACATGACGAATCGTTGTATATACAAATCATAGCTTAGGTTCAAAAAAAATTCCAGAAAATCACGTATTAATCATAAATTATTCAGTATATTTTCATCGTTTTAGCGCTGTTTTTCTTTTTTGAACGTAAGGCTATTTCTATTTTGTTTTTTACCCAAAATTGTTGCGCATAATTTTTATTGATAGACCACTATGTGCTGAATATTTACATATATTATTTGTCATAGTACAATAATTATTATTTTTATTTAAATTGCTTCGAAAAATGATATGCTTTGACGATCCCAAATATCTTAGATTTCACGCCACTGATCCGGTTTTACGGTTGATGGAAATTTTCCAACTGTAAAATATGACTAAGGATACCATTCTGATCATTTAAAAAAAAAAATCAAGTCGATATGTGCAATATTCAAGAAATTAGGTTTTCATAGATTTTTGTTTAAGTCCAGGCTGCTTACGCATAACTGTGAATACGTTGTTTTTTAACTCTGCGCACCAAATGTAGTATAAAAAACTGTATTTTTCAACAAAACTCTATACAATTATATTTTTCTGATAGATAATATCACACTGAATCTTTATATCTACTAAACTTACCTTAACTTCAAATATTTTCGCAGAAATCACATTTTGAACGTAAATATTTGACATATTTTCATAGTTTTAGAGGGTTATTTTTTGTTTGAACATATGCCTATCAAACTTTTATTTCTTACCTAAACTTTATGAAGTTGTATTTTTCTGGTAGACCAGGTCATGGCGGTTAAGAAAATATATCTTTTGTCATAGTACGATAGATATTTTTTATCCTAAATTACTTCGAAAAAATGTATATTGTGATAATCCAAAATATCGTATTTACAGTGGTTTCTATTTTGATCATAAGTCTATTTACCCTTTAATTTTTACCCAAATTTTATGAAATTATATTTTCCTGATAGACCATTTGTACTATATTTATTTTATTTTTTTAATTACTACGAACAATAATATTATTGTTATATTTCACCTTAAAAAAATGTATAATTTAATTTATTTCTTATGCATTTTATGTATGCCAACCAATGTTTTGCCACCCAGCACAGTGCACCTTTTCTGCACTTCGTTTCGGCATGATGATGAACTTAATAAAAAAAAAAAAAACCTAAAACGTTTGATTCATATCTTATAATATTATTTTTTTGTGTACTTAAACTCTAAAATAAAAAAAAGTCAGATTCATTTAAGGTTTATAGTCATATATTTATTGATTGATATTAAGAATGATATTAAGATTGATATTTATTGATATTAAGAAATATAACACGGACATTCAGTCTCTTCATTTTGCGGGTGAAAAGGACGAGGAGGAGGCGGCACCATGTACCCAGAATCATAGGTAGTTGATTTTTGTTTTCCTGTAAACAATTAAATAAATGAAAATTTATTAGTTAAAATATTTCAATAAAAAAAAAACAGCAAATAATTGATTCATTTCATAATGATAGTAGGGCAATTGAATTAAAAATACAGTAATGTAGATATATTTAATTACATATGGAATAATAACAGGTTGTGATAACATATAAACAGAGATAGCTGGTAGTGGCAGGACTAATTTATATTTAAATTATCAATCAAGGTAATTTTATTTTATACACAAGTCAATGAAAATATGTTATCATGTATTTTTTTATTATTTCTTATATTGTTAGTTACGTTAATCTCTTAGTTTAATTTGTTTGTAAATTAACTACTGTCCAATAATTATTCTTATGTATTTATTTTAAACAATAAGAACCTGCCTCAGCACAAGCTATGCTTATTATAGGGGGTACTACAATTTTTAATTCATATTTCGTTGATAATATATATATATATATTATATATTCTATTGTTGTAATAAATATTATATAAATACATAAATAAAATTAAAAAGTAAAAATTACTTTTGCATAAATGTATGTCATATCTGTCTTCTTGCTTTTTTGAAGGACGAGGAGGAGGCAGCACCTTATATCTATCAATATCATTGTTTTCAGATGGTATTAGTTTTCCTGTAAACAATTAAATAAATGAAAATATACTAGTTGAAAATATTTAAAAAAAAAAAAACCAAATTATTTATACTTAAATAATCAATCAAGGTTTATTAAAAAGTAAAAATTACTTTTGCAACTGCAATCTCCTATTTTGGAACCGACTTTGCCATATATTTCATGTATGTTTGTTGACTTGACCCACAAAAAACCACAATGAAAACTTTTATTGTCATCGAGCACAATATAAAAAAATGTATCCCTTATACCGCAAGCTCTGATACTGGAATACTGTAAGAAAAAAAATTTGTTTAAGCAAATAAAACGGTTTTAAATTCTTAAGTGGACGTAGTACCCGCACGTGTTATCTCCGTAAGTTAACGTTAAACCTAAATAATATTCCCAAGTCTATGAAGTTATTTTTTTCTTATAGAACGAATTATAACAAATATTATTATGTGCAATGTGCTTTTGTACTTAGAATATTTTGGAAGTAATCATTTTTTGAACATAAGAAAATCGTTGATTTTAGTAATAAACGGTAATTATACCATCTACTTTTTGAACATAACGCTCTAAAAACTTAAATATTTTTTCCAAGTCTATGATATTATTTTTTCCTGATAAAAGGTAAGTTAACGTTTCAACACAGTAAATTTTTTCATAATAGCAAAATTATAAAAGAATGTAATAAATACCATAAGGTCTATCGATTTTGATTTAGAAGAGTTTTTTCTTTTTTCCTTCATAAAGCTTATTTTATCTTGGTTTAAACTCATTACAGTCATCTTTAAAAATTTACGTTTAGTTCCGAGATCCCTTTTCAGAATACTGATATTGAAGATGTTATGATCTGCAAAAAAAAATATTTTAACATTATCTAAACCTAACCTAACCTAGGGAGGTTTTACTGTAACTATAATCGCATAAATTATTCAAACTTCCACACATACACACACAACCACCCTTACCCTAAGAAAAAAAATTAATTACCTTGATTTGTATTGGGCGATTTTAAGTCCGTAATTGAATATGGACGCCTAAATAAGTATTGAAAACACATGGTCAATTCGTATTTCGTCGTATGGAGTTCAGTGTTCGCACTGCTGAGCGTAAACTGTAAATGCCAAATTTGAGGAAATCGTTTATCGGTTAATCGACGATAAAATATAAAATTATTAAGATAAAATAAAAGTTGTTGGGGATTCCCCTATTTCCATTATTGTTGTACATGATAGCCAAATGCATGGCTGATAGCCATATACATTGCTTCATATTGCTATAAATACGCGTATCGGTAATGGCCCCTCTATATTACTCTGTGTTAAATTGTAAGAATTCATTTTGTCCAAAACTATATAAAAAAATGTATCTGTGAAAATGTATACTTCAGATCATTTTTTTATATTGTAAATGGACAATTTAGAACACTTCCTATGTGTAGTTTATCCCAATAATTGTTGTTATTATTTAAGTGCTATATTTTCAATTATATTAAATTTATATTGAATTATATTAAAAAACAAAATTAAATTAAAACAGTGTTACTTTATTGTATTCCATTTTTACTTTATTTCGTATGAAACCGGTGTA
>NC_065533.1:1772576-1807564 GCF_020184175.1 Aphis gossypii
TTACCAATCAGACACCTTCACCAAGTCAAGTTGCATGGTAATGGTGTATTAATTGTTGAACTTAAATTATTAGTTATTATTCATAAAAATACATTTTTAATTATTTATTCTAGTGGAAAACCTACAGCACGAAGAATTAAAAGAATTATTGATGCTACTCAGTATCAAATTGATGCTGGTCAAAAGAAATTTGGTGGTTTTTTGTGCCAACAATGTGGTCTATATTATTCAAGAGGTGAACCAGAAGATGAAGCGGAACATGATAAATACCATGCAGCCAAGGATATTTTTAAGTATAATGTATGTTGATTAAAATAAATTGTTTCCTTTTATAATTTTAACTTATATCTAATGTTTTAGAGTTTTAAAAATGAAAAAGTTCTTTATCAAGACACTGCTGAACGTATTGTTGTTATATCGGGCTCAGATTCTAAAATGGCATGTACAAAAGCTTTAGAAGTTATATCATTTGTTGATGTAGAACTTGGCTTTAACACACAAAATTCTGTTTTGCCTACGACTAAAAAGGTATTTTTATTTTTTATTTTTTCTAGTTTAATTACTTGGTATTAATAATTAACATATTTATAAAATTGGGAATTATTATTTTAGGTTTATTTGTATATTAAAGATAAACAAGTGATTGGATGTCTAGTAGTAGAACTAATATCTGAGGCTTATCGTAATCTAGAAACTGAAACAGAAGACATGGTTATTGTTTCTGAAGAATCGTATCCTGTTAAAGTTGGTGTTAATCGTATATGGACTAAATGGGATTGTCGTAAAAATGGAATTGCTTCAAAACTTCTAGACTGTTTCCGGTAAGATTTTTAAGTATTTATTGGTTATTGCGGTTATTGTGAGATTATGTCGTAATATTCTTAGGAAATTCTGTTATTGCGATTACCACAAGTTAATACTACTTTAAATTATTATAGGACAATTTTTAATCTAAATTGACTCACCTATTAAGACTTAAAGCATCAAACATATAAAAGTGATGTATGTTTAGATTGTTTACTTGTAAACAAATTTCATTGTTACACAATTTTATCTTAAAACTTGGGAATTCATTATAAAAAGAAAAAAAATTGCTATAACTTTTCCATAGAATATTGACCATAATATTTTATCAAAGTTATGAGTATAAAGTTAATATGAGTAATATAGCTTATATTTTATATAAGTTCACAAATCCAAATTAATCCTTTATAAGTCATTTGCGTCAACAGAATACTTGTGTAGATTACAGTTGTAATTCAATTTTTATTTTTTAAGTCTATTTTTTTTCATTCTGATGCTCTGATCTACATCTCTAATTTAACTCACCATAATGACTTTTATATGAAAACAATAGAAGAGGAAGCACATATCTTCTACACATGTCATGCTTTCATAAACAACTCTAAACTCATTCTAACTCTCTTATAAAAAAATTTTGCCATTCTTACACTCCCAGGTAATCTAAATCATTGGTTTAAAAAGAAAGTGGTGTTGTAACCTTTTTCAAAAATTTATTATCTAATGCTTCTAAAAAATTTTTAAAAGCTAATGGGTGGCTACTTTAATTATATCTTTCATGTTACTCATATTATTTACACTTGTTATCCCTCTTGTTATGCTAATTTGTTTAGATAGTTTTTGTTCAATAAATTTATATATATAAAAAAAGGTCTTATGTATAAAATTTGAGTTAAAGAGGAAATTAATACTTTATTTTTAACTTTAGAATTACAATATTCACCAAGTGAGAGTATATAATAATTTAGTATGGTAAATTTGTTTTTCTAACCTTTAATGATTTAAAATTTTTATATCGTCCCCAATTTCATTCTGTTTCTTAGTTCCAGTTGCCTATATGTTTTATTAGTCCAGATCAGAGGCTTGTTTTTTAGTATTTTTTTAACCGACAGACTTTGCACTGGATGAGGGGTTGGCTCATCACAGTAATCCACCCCCAACCTGGAAGACTAGATCATCCTAACCACTTTAGACCAGAGTGATGGGTATTGCAGTATCCAATGAATGGTGTACTGGATGATGGGAGCACCAACTTTCCTACACTAGGTCGGGGCCTTGAGTTCACCAAACCCGTTACACTTAATGTCTCCCTACTTACGCAGGTTGGGTTTATTTTTGCCCCTCCCTTAAACATTATGTATAACCACCACTGCAAGAAATCGATGTAAGATTAGACTTGGGAAATTAGTGTGAAGTCATAAAAAAAAAAAATTCAAATTGTTAGTTATATAGTGTTAGTTGTATATTGTAGGTACTAGCTGGGATTTAGTTTTTTTGCATGTGGTTTATTAGTTTATTGAGCTGACCCTACTTACGTTATTTATTTGAAAATAACAAAATTGTATAATACTGCATTAATATGTGATAGTTGTAATAACAGATTTGAGTTTTTCAGAAAATATGATAGGTATATTCGTCTTAATCAATGAGTATACATTTTTATGAAAACTGTTTTTTTATTAATGATTCAATACTAATATAACTGTTTTAGTAAAAACTACGCGTATGGACATATATTGACACTTCATGAAATAGCATTTACAGTACCCACACGTGCCGGAAAACAATTTATTAAAAAGTATACAAATAAAAATGATTATTTTGTTTATACTGGGTGGTAATTTTAATTCCTAAGTATAATAAGTATTAACTACTATTTTTACTGTTCATATATTTTTTTTTTATTGTTAAGATTAGATTAAGACCTATTTCTATAATAAATATTTTTATGAGATTGTAATATTTAATAATGACTAAGTTTTTAAATTTTAGAAACTTATTTAATTACCAAATAAATAGCTTTCTTCAAATATACTAGTTTGATGTTTTCATAACTCAATGACAATTACAATTCTATTTTGATACATATCTAATTATAATATTATAAATATGTTTGTTAATGAATCTCTCAATCAAGATAATTTCAAAATACTTTAGAATTGTATTAAATTATTTGTATCAAATAAGTCACATTTAAGTTAATATATTAAAATTCATTTAAAGGTATACTATTTTTGAATTGTAAAATGCATAGTCATAATTTGGGCAACATGTATAGTTTATTTACTTAATTAGAGATAGTAATAGTTATGTATTTTCTATTTTATGCATAATGTTAATTTTTAAATCATATCATACTAAATAATATGTAACATTTTTGTAATATAACTATGTTTCAATTATTAAATGTTATTTTTATATTTTGAGAAAGAAAAGATGTAAGATTGCAAGTCTGTAACTGCACTTAGTTTTAGTACATTTAAGAATAAAGATCTATTATCTATAATATAGACAACAGAATTGACACTTGGTATTAAAGTGCTGTTGATAGAAAAACAATATTTTAACTATCATTTCTTAGGAAAATACACATAAGGGAAAGAACTGAGTACTGACTATACCTCATTCCATATATCATGACAAAATAGATCTGTTTTGTTAAATTGTTTTACCTTATACGGAAAAATTAATTTTGTTTTACAGTAATTGATGATAATGAAGGATTCAATTGTGAGCAGAATTAGTTTTATATTGGCCAATATTATTTTACCAACATCGATGATGTGAAATAAAGATTTACTATGTTGATATTTGAAGTTATATGGACACTCAAGACTCAACATAAACGTAATTAATAATTATTAACATTTAACCAGGGTAGAAATAATTTTGATAGATTATTTCCATCACGACTAAGAGGTAAACATCAGCCACTGCATGCACTAGAGATCAAACTATATGAACACACTGAAAAGGTTAAGAGACTAATAATTAATGGGTTTTATGCTTTTAAATACAATTCTTTTGTTTATGTTTTATTTTGGTCGCCTGTTCTCTCCGGTGACAGATGCGAAGGTCATACACTAATGAACAGTTATTAATTTAAATAAAGACTTTATTTTAAAGAGAATAACAATTTAAATTGTATTAAGGAATTGTTTTATTTTAATTATAATAATTTATAATATTATTATGTTAAATATTATGTACTCCCATTTTAAAATAATGAAGTTCTATTACCTACATACAATTTTTACTTTCAATTATGAAAATTAATACATCATAGAGAATTTTCAAGAATACAGTAATAGCCAATGCTGTGTTTTGTAGTTTGTTATTAAATTAAATCATTCAGAAATCCCAAACCAAAACCAAATGTGGCAAATATCGATCATAATCCATGTATTTTCCTATAATGAAGAGTTATGAAGGACTCCAAAATCTGTTGAATGATATCCATAATCTGGTAATTTGTATTGGTAGTAATGATGGTGGAAAAAGGTCTTCAGAATGCTTGGGTAGCTTACCTTCAAATAATATAAACACAAAAATTAAAAGATGTCCTAAGTGTAGTGAAGTAAGGCGAAAAATGCAAAAAACCAAACATACTAATATTCAACTACGAAAAAAATCTAAATCTTATAGACATAATGCAAGAACAAAACAAAATAAACGTCTCAAAATCAAGGTAAGTTTTAAGTTAAAACTAATAGAGCTAATATGGCTACCTATATGATAATATTGTAAGCCATTTATATTACAATTACTTATGTAATGATACTTGACAACAATAAAATAATGAACAAAATGTTATGTATTATAGGTAATTTCCTTACAACAAAAAATGCATAATATAAAAAATGAATATAATAGAATTAAACAAGCTAAAGTAGATGAGTATATTACTTCATTACCATCTAAGCAAAGAGAAGTCGTAAAAGCTTGTTTAGATGCTGCTAAATGTAAATCTTCAAATGGTAGAAGATATACAACATGTTGGGCTTATGAATGTTTGCTGATGCGTATAAAATCTCCCAAACTTTATCGCAAAATGCGAAAGGATAATGTAATGCCTTTGCCATCATGCATAACCCTTACAAGGTATATAAAAAAATTGAATCCAGCCTATGGATTTTCTCAGGCAACCTTTGAAATTATAGGTATGAAATCAAAAAATATGAATGCTGCTGAGAGACATGGTAAAGTATTTTTCTAACTGTCTTAGGGCCGTTCTTACAATGTCCGGTTAATGTCTGATACCGCTAAACCGGCAGAATTTCTTATGTGTTAACCGATAGAATTCTACTGGTTACTCTTAACCGACACTTCACCAGACATTGTAAGAACAACCCTTAATTCATATGAAATACAATATAATACTTACATATTTTGATATTACTGTTAATTTTATATAAAGGTTGTTTACTCCTCGATGAAATGAAAATATCAGAAGCTTTATCATTTCAAAGGTCTAATTTGAAAATTGAGGGTTTTGTAAACTTAGGAGACTATACTTCTGAAAATGATCGAAATAAGTTAGGTGACCATGCTTTAGTATTGTTATTTCAACCATTTTGTGGGAAATGGTTTCAAACTTTGGGAGCTTTTCTTGGATCTGGAGCAGTTTCTGGAAAAATATTAGAAAAACTTATTTTGGAAGCAGTGATTTTATTAGAAAATCAAAATATACATGTTGATGTGGTGACAACTGATGGAGCAGCTTGGAACAGAAATATGTGGAAATTATTTGGTATTTCAGATGAAAAATCTAGTTGTACACATCCAGTGAATCCTGAAAGAAAGTTGTGGTTTGCGTCTGACTTTCCACATTTAATTAAGAATTTAAAATCCAGAATAATTAATTCAAAAACTCTTCAGGTAAGCCTAAGATTAATTGCATAGGACTATTATAATAATAAAATTATTAACTAAAAAAAATAATTTACCGACTGAATAATTCAGATTCCAGAAGGTACAGTGGATGTTTTACACTGGAAGGCAGAGTTGTTGAAGCAGATTCCAAATTCCAAATTAAAGTTTGTAACAAATTAACCATAGACCATGTACAACCAAGACATTTTCAGACAATGAATGTCAAAATGGCTTTTCAGGTACCTATTAATTATAAAATAATTAATAATGTATAGTTCAAAAATACCTTTAATATGAAAAAAGAAAATGTAATTATTTAAAATATTATGAGTTGTAATTCATATTATAAAATTATATCAAACAAATAATACATCTATTCTTTTTTTTAGTTTTTTAGTGGATCTGTTGCAGCTGCAATGCAGTATTATAAAGATTCAATTCCTGCCTTGATAGATTGTAATGCTACTGTCCTATTTATAAAAAAAATCAATGAAGTTGTAGATGCTATGAATTCACAGCTACCGAAATGTGCCTTAAGACCGGATCCTGCATCTATCCACAATAAAGTGAAATTAAATTTAAAGTAGTTTTCAAAATTTAGATTTTAAAAAACATTTTATAACTGTTTAGGTACTAACTGATTTTTTAATTTACTTGGATGAATGTGAAAAAGTAAAGACCACTTCCAAACAAAAATTAACCACATCTACAGCACTTGGTTTAAAAGTTACAATACGAACTGCTTTAGAACTTATAAAATATCTTTCTGAGAAAGTTGGATATAAGTATTTGATGACTAGACGTATCAACCAAGATGCTCTAGAAGTATGAAATAAATCTGAAATATTTTATGAATACAATTTATAATTAATAATTATACCTGAATGATAATTACTTTTTTTTTCTTATTGTAATAGCATTTTTTGGAACTATAAGAGGTGCATGTGGTTCAGGAACTCATCCAGATTCTTTATTGTTTATTCAAGTGTACAGACTCCTTTCAACCTATTCCTTAGTACGTCCTCCAAAAGGTAGCAATATTTCAGGAGAAACTCTTTTGGAAGCCATCATTAGTATGCCAGACATTTTAACAGAAAAAAATAATGAAAGGAGGAAAGAAATGGAAAATAAAATAGACAATATACTTGATAATAAAGATAATGGATTTAGTTTAGAAAGTGATCATAATTACACTGCACTGCCCATAAATCCTCATGCACTAACTGTGCTTGCTGGATATGTCGCGAGAAAAATGAGGAAAATCAAACCAGCCAAAACCTGTGATAAATGTTATACTGTTCTATGTGCAACTGAAAATGAAACAAATAATGATGATAGAGAAAAACTTATACATATTAAAAGTTATGGGTATTTATTAGTTCCATCAAAAGAGCTATATGAAATAATTTATCAGGTAACTAAATGACTAGGGACTAAGTACCTATAATTTCATGAAGATATAGATATAGTTTATATATTTTTTTTAATAAATCATTGTATAATGTAATATAATTTTTAAGGGACTAGTATATTCAAATTATACCAGATATCTTATAAATTAATAAGATTATGTAGGTATAGGTAATAAGTATTTAAATATAATATGTTATTAACCTGCTTCTATTATATTAATATATTAAAGATTGAAGATGCTATATGCCAAAAACTTACTGTTGAACATCTACACACCAATTTGCTGTTTAGTATAATGAATCATCTCATGATGGAAGCTAATATAAATGCTTTAGGATGTGAAGAACATGCTCGAGAAATTACTCAAAGCATAATAATATTTTATACTCAATGCCGAATGCACTTTGCGTGCAATGAAGCTAATTCAATGAGACAAAAAAACAAAAAAATTTATCAAAACAATCAAAGTTGTAACTACTTATTTAATATTATATAATAGCTTATTTGTATGTATATTATTTTTTATATTATACCTAGGTACCTACAATATTATTATTTAATACTTACCTTATATTGATAGCTCTTTATAAGGTGAGTATTAAATTAGAAGTAAATATAATAAAGTAGGTATATATAAATAGTTTTGAATATCTTACAAAATATTGAAATTATTACCTTTGTAATGATTTGTGTATTGTTAAATGCAATATTGCTATACTTTCCAAAATTCCAACTGTCGACATCTAGGCAGTTAAATAAAATACTTCATAGTTCATATACCTACCAATAAATATAATATGCATATAATAATATTTTAGATATATTGAAATATTTATGAAGAAGTATCAATACAAGGTAAGTATTAAATTAGAAGTAAATAAAATAAAGTAAGTATATTATATAAATAGTTTTGAGTTTCTTGCAAAATATAGAAATTATTACCTTTGTAATGAGTTTTATACTGTTAAATGCAATATTGCTATAATTTGAAATTTCCAACTGTCAACTTATATATAGGCAGTTGAATAAAATGTTTCATATAGGTACCATTATATATGTATAGGCACACACAGGTATTTTTCATCTTAAATAAAATATTTATTTATTTATAAACTACGATTTAATGAAAATAATGCATTATTGCATAGTGGTTATAATGCTAAATTAATGAAATATTGAATAACAACCGGCCTTCGATACTTGTGGTGCCCCCTGTGGATATTATTTAAACTAAAAAATTGCCGTCGAAAAATAAGCCACTTTTTTTCTTTCAATCAAGTCGAGTGTTATCACCTTCTCTTCTCTACATCGTGCTATATAATTTATATTTTGGTTATTTTTTCCGTGTTTTTTTTTCCCGGGATTCATATAATACATACGTCATTACAAGAATACATAATATAGTTGTCACATGGCAAATGCATAAAATATACAAGTAATAAGTATACAGTTTTTTTTTTAGATGAGAAATTGAGGAGAATACATATGAACAAAATAATAGTTGGGAGTAATAGATACTAATATGGGCTACGGCTCCGGAGTGCGGTTACCGCCCTTAGATCAGAAAGAAAGAAAAAAAGAAATGAAATAAATAAATATGTATTTGAAAAGACAGAGGATTGGGGGGGGGGATAAATGGGGATAGAATAATACTAATATGAGCTGTAGCTCCGAAATTTGGTTACCAAGCTTATTATATTAATTACGAGGAAATAGGAATAATATTTTTTATAATATATATATTAAGACGGACCCACGGCTTCGTGAGAACGGTTACCGGGGTATAGAGATTTAAAAAAAAAAAGCGTGCAAGTGAGTACCGCTCTGCTGTACATTAGGTGCCGGATCATTATTATATATTATAGGAGTGTTAAATTTGAATCCAATGATAGTTATCATTGTATACGAAAAACGATTCTGAACGAAGATGATTTGTCAGCCTAGGATATAATTTCTAGTGGTTGGTGAAAAAGGTGGTTTATGTTTTAATGGCCTGAATACAACAAAATTTAAGTTCTTTTGTAATAATTGTAAGCTAAACTTATGAAAAACCTTGTATTAAATTTTCAACTCTTAGCTACTTATACAAAAATTTTTATGAAATATACCTACAAAAAAATTTGCAAGTATTCATAGTTTTGACGAATTTTTGTCAATATTTGAACTTCAAATGCTAATAAAAAAAAAAATGTGCCTATGTATTCTTATAATTTTTTAATCACTATAATAATAACTTATGAGGAACTTTGCATTAAATTTTAAAGTATTTTGATAGGGCCAAAAAGATTTTATCGACACATAAAAAAACAATTTTCAGAAAAATTGAAAATTTCAGTTGTCTATAAATAGCTCAAAAAAAGTCAAAATATTTTGAAAATTAAATCACGTAAAGAAAACGCGAATCTTAATAACTAGTAAAATTTTCAAGTATCTACGACTTATACTTTTTGAATAATAACAAATATTTAAAATCGTTTGAGGATAAATCGTTATCGTTACGCTATTTCGTTAAAATTTAAAATTCAAACGCACTTAAAATTTTTCCTTTAATAATGTTTCGAGTTTTCTCTAAAGATACTTGAAGGTAAACTTATGGAAAACTTAGTGTTGTATTTTTAATTCTTGGTTATAAACACAAAAAATTTTATGATTTTTCAACTTCAAATAATTTGCAAATATTCATGCTTTTGACAAATTTTTGTAAATATTTGAACTTCAAATGCTAATAAAAAAAAAAATGTGCCTATGTATTCTTATAATTTTTTAATCACTATAAGAATAACTTATGAGGAACTTTGTATTAAATTTTCAAGTATTTTGATAGGGCCAAAAAAATTTTATCGACACTTCAAAAATATTTTTTCAGAAAAATTGAAAATTTCAATTGTCTATAAATAGCTCAAAAAAAGTCAAAATATTTTGAAATTTAAATCACGTAAAGAAAACGCGAATCTTAATAACTGGTAAAATTTTCAAGTATCTACGACTTATACTTTTTGAATAATAACAAATATCAAAAATCGTTTGAGGCTAAACTGTTATTTAACGCGGTTTTGTAAAAATTTAAATTTCAAACACTCATAAAAATTTTTTGTCTGAATCCGGTAGAGTTTTTTTTACAGATATTTGAAGAAAAATTTATGGAGAAACTTGTACCAAATTTTCAAAACTTAGTTATAAAAGAAAAAAATTTTATGATTTTTCAACTTCAAAATTACTTGCAAATTTTCGCGTTTTCGACAGATTTCGTAAAAATTTGAACTAAAAACGCTTATAAAAAAAAATTGTGACTAACGATTTTTATTTTTTTTTAGCTACATTAAAAACAACTCATAAGGAACCGTGTATTAAATTTTCAAAACTTTTTGGTCATCCAAAAATTTTTTATCGACACTTTAAAAAAAATTTCTCAAAAAAGTCGAAAATTTCAGTGGTCTATAAATAACTCAAAAAAAGTCAAAATTTTTTGAAAATTCAACTATATACGGATACCACTGACATTAACATTTGGTGAAAATTTCAAGTATTTTCAGTGATTAGTTTTTGAAATACAACCATAAAAAAAAATCGATTTGGTCGAAAACTGGTTTTGCGTAAAAATTGCCGTTTTTCCGTCATTTTTATTTTGTTTTTCTCGATTTTTTTGAAAACTGTTGGAAAATGTTAACTTTTTACCTCTATAATGCACCAAGGATATTCACTTTTACATCGGAAACCACCCCCATAGTTTGAAATTGGAGCATTATTTCGACTAGTTATGCTGTACAGACACAAAAAAAAAAAAAAAAAAACACATCATTGTAAAATCAATACATTCATCACTTCGTTCAGAATCTAAAAGGACTTTAAAAGAGAGAAATGAGATATAAGAAACGGCATGATAAAATGGATAGACATTAAAAGGGGGGTTTTTTTTGGGAAAAATTTATTCATTACGACTGAAGGTGTCGATGGTGACCTCGACGTGATGGAAACCGTTGTGGATGTGGTGGCTTCGCCCGCCACGGGCCCGTAGATGTAGTTAGCCCATCATGTTGTCATGTACGGCGTGTCAAACAAATAATAAATAAAAGAGAAGAAAGAGAAAAAAAAACCGTTGGTCAGCCACGTGTGTATAGGTGGATTGTTGGGCGCCAGACGCCAGTATACAGTTGTAGTGACCCAATAGACGCTTTTTGACAAAATGCCTCAACCATAGATAAGTATAATATACTGGCCTCAACAATCACTAGCCTCAACTCTCAAGACTCAAGAGTCGAGACGGAGATCTTGATGGACGTAGTCGGTGAATATCGGTGGCTTGCAGTGTCGTCTTGCGGTGGGAAATTTGACAATAGTTTGGGTGTACAGGTATGCCCTGCTGACGCATACCGGCGGCGCGGCAAAGCCAACGACGGCGGTGGAGCCCCAAGATCTATAAAGAAGATATATATAGATATATATATAAGATATATATAAGATATATTATAGATCTTGGTGGAGCCCAACCGACAGCGACAACCGATCACTGGGTAGGAGAGCGGGGAAACGTTATTGCATAACCTTTATTATGTTACTTATAATTACGCATGGAGATAAGGAATCATGGAAATAGGTAATGACTAATGGCATAAAATTCCGTGACGTTTCAGTCTTTTAACATGAACTGCACTACAATCACTGAATTAAGTCCCACTATGAGTGATAAATTTGAAAGACTTATGTCAGGATCAAAGAATGGACATACATGTTCAGCAACAATTATTATTGAGGAAACTCCAAATTCAAGACGAATTAAAAATGTTAACACAACACCCTTTGAATCAGAGACTAATAAAGAAGCTAAAACTCCTAAGAAAAGTTTAAACAACAACACTGTATTAGGAGTAAAAACATTAAACTTTTATGGCAGTAATCAGGTAAAAATGTTAAATAAATAACTGATAATTTAATAGATACTTGCATTTTAAAATATTGTATATTATATATGTTTTATTTACAAATTTGGCACAATATTATAATATGCATACCTAGTTTAAAAATCATTTAATAATCGTATTTGTTTCTTTGCAGATATCAATAGAAGATCTCCGTATTAGAAGATTTACTCGCTTAAATTATAATCCAAAGGTAAAAGCTAAACTATTCAAAGATACAAAATCAACAAGTAAGAAAAGACCAAGATCAACTAGTCATGAAAAAAAATCTAAGGTAAATTTGTTTCCGGGTGTTACATTACCATTTAAAAAGAAGCCTACAATTAAAAAAAATATCATCAAAATTGAAGTATGTGAAGAAAAAGTTAAGAAAAACTATTTTGATACTTCTAAATCATCTTCAAAAAACGTATGGACAGAATATATTAAACAGGAAAAACCTGAACGTATAAAAATTGAAGATTCTGATAACAGAAAATTTTTCAAATCAAAAGTAATTCATAATGACATACCAATCAAGTAAAGATCTTTTTCTTTTTTTACTTAATGTTTTTCTTTTTTAAAAATAAAATTGTTCTATTTTAAATATTTTTAATTTTTTCTTGCAGAAAAGATAATAGCTTTAATTTTAAAGTTGTTAACTGGGGTGATGAAAATATGATGAGCACAGTCAATTATTCAGATTTCAATAACACAGAAATACTTGATGATGGAACAATAGAACAAATTGGACAAGAAGTTAATGAATTAATTGATTTGTTGGATGATGATGATAATGATTCGACAGCTGTACGCTACCCTGGTCTCTCGTCAAATTCTACAAAAAGAAATCATGAAGATCAAGATGGTATGAAATTAGTTATAATAAATTATGTAAATTAAATTATTATTAAATTTATTTGTTAGAATATTAAGCTAATTGAATTACGTAAAAATTAAAATGTTAATACTTATAATTAATTCAATCAGTGGTGTGGTAATTGATGTTTAATAGATGCTGTTGCCTAGGTTACATGTGGCCCGTGAAGCGATTTTATGCGGCCCGGGATTTCAATTTATAATTAGGAATACTGCATTATGAATTTATGTTAGTTGATATACTGTAAATAAAATAAAGTGTATGGCCCCTGAAATTTTTTTTTAAATTTTTTGGCCCCTGACACCAAAAAGGTTGCTGACCCCTGCTCTAGCCCGATAAATACATATAGTAATAATATATATATTTATAAAAGGTTTTTTTTAGTTGTATCAGGTCTGAAATTTACATCATTGCATCCAATAATAATTTTAATAATTATAAATAATTTTTAGATGAAGATTCATGTGAAGGGCTAGATTCTAAACGTTTGAAGTCAGATATACAAAGCCAAAATACTATTTTAAGATGTCAAATGCCAGATTTGATTAAAGATGCTTATGCTATTGATGGAAATTATCACTCAGCTTATTCATCTCAAAAAAAGTAAGTAAAAAAAAAGCAACCATAATAAAATTAATTTTATTTATGGAATATAAATACTATGTAAACCATTAAATTAAAATAATTATATAATTATTTTTTAGTGTATCAAGTACATTTGAATTTAATAATATGGTCATAGATGAATCAAATACTTCATATGATACTTCTGTAACCTTAAATGAATCACCACAAACAAAATTGTTCCCTATTTTTACCAATCAGACACCTTCACCAAGTCAAGTTGCATGGTAATGGTGTATTAATTGTTGAACTTAAATTATTAGTTATTATTCATAAAAATACATTTTTAATTATTTATTCTAGTGGAAAACCTACAGCACGAAGAATTAAAAGAATTATTGATGCTACTCAGTATCAAATTGATGCTGGTCAAAAGAAATTTGGTGGTTTTTTGTGCCAACAATGTGGTCTATATTATTCAAGAGGTGAACCAGAAGATGAAGCGGAACATGATAAATACCATGCAGCCAAGGATATTTTTAAGTATAATGTATGTTGATTAAAATAAATTGTTTCCTTTTATAATTTTAACTTATATCTAATGTTTTAGAGTTTTAAAAATGAAAAAGTTCTTTATCAAGACACTGCTGAACGTATTGTTGTTATATCGGGCTCAGATTCTAAAATGGCATGTACAAAAGCTTTAGAAGTTATATCATTTGTTGATGTAGAACTTGGCTTTAACACACAAAATTCTGTTTTGCCTACGACTAAAAAGGTATTTTTATTTTTTATTTTTTCTAGTTTAATTACTTGGTATTAATAATTAACATATTTATAAAATTGGGAATTATTATTTTAGGTTTATTTGTATATTAAAGATAAACAAGTGATTGGATGTCTAGTAGTAGAACTAATATCTGAGGCTTATCGTAATCTAGAAACTGAAACAGAAGACATGGTTATTGTTTCTGAAGAATCGTATCCTGTTAAAGTTGGTGTTAATCGTATATGGACTAAATGGGATTGTCGTAAAAATGGAATTGCTTCAAAACTTCTAGACTGTTTCCGGTAAGATTTTTAAGTATTTATTGGTTATTGCGGTTATTGTGAGATTATGTCGTAATATTCTTAGGAAATTCTGTTATTACGATTACCACAAGTTAATACTACTTTAAATTATTATAGGACAATTTTTAATCTAAATAGACTCACCTATTAAGACTTAAAGCATCAAACATATAAAAGTGATGTATTTTTAGATTGTTTACTTGTAAACAAATTTCATTGTTACACAATTTTATCTTAAAACTTGGGAATTCATTATAAAAAGAAAAAAAATTGCTATAACTTTTCCATAGAATATTGACCATAATATTTTATCAAAGTTATGAGTATAAAGTTAATGTAAGTAATATAGCTTATATTTTATATAAGTTCACAAATCCAAATTAATCCTTTATAAGTCATGTGCGTCAATAGAATACTTGTGTAGATTACAGTTGTAATTCAATTTTTATTTTTTAAGTCTATTTTTTTTTAATTCTGATGCTCTGATCTATATTTCTAATTTAACTCAACATAATGACTGTATGAAAACAATAGAAGAGGAAGCACATATCTTCTACACATGCCATGCTTTCATAAACAACTCTAAACTCATTCTAACTCTCTTATAAAAAAACTTTGCCATTCTTACACTCTAATTCACATCTAATTCATTGGTTAAAAAGAAAGCGGTGTTGTAACCTTTTGCAAAATTTTTAAAAATTAATGGGTGGCTACTTTAATCATATCATTCATGTTACTCTTATTATTTACACTTGTTATTCCTCTTGTTATGCTAATTTGTTTAGATAGTTTTTGTTGAATAAATGTATATATATAAAAAAAGTCTATGTATAAAATTTGAGTTAAAGAGGAAATTAATACTTTATTTTTTTTCTAAATACTTTAGAATTACAATATTCACCAAGTGAGAGTATATAATAATTTAGTATGGTAAATTTGTTTTTCTAACCTTTTATGATTTAAAATTTTTATATCGTCCCCATTATCATTCTGTTTCTTAGTTCCAGTTGCTTATATGTTTTATTAGTCTAGATCAGAGGCTTGTTTTTTGGTATTTTTTTAAACGACAAAGTTTGCACTGGATGAGGGGTTGGCTCATCACAGTAACCCACCCCCAACCTGGAAGACTAGATCATCCTAACCACTTTAGACCAGAGTGATGGGTATTGCAGTATCCAATGAATGGTGTACTGGATGATGGGAGCACCAACTTTCCTACACTAGGTCGGGTACACTTAATGTCTCCCTACTTACGCAGGTTGGGTTTATTTTTGCCCCTCCCTTAAATATCATGTATAACCACCACTGCAAGAAATCGATGTAAGATTAGACTTGGGAAATTAATGTGAAGTCCTAAAAAAAAATTCAAATTGTTAGTTATATAGTACTAGTTGTATGTTGTAGGTACTAGCTAGGATTTAGTTTTTTTGCATGTGGTTTATTAGTTTATTGAGCTGACCCTACTTATGTTATTTATTTGAAAATAACAAAATTGTATAATACTGCATTAATATGTGATAGTTGTAATAACAGATTTGAGTTTATCAGAAAATATAATAGGTATTCGTCTTAATCAATGAGTATAAATTTTTATGAAAACTGTTTTTTTTTATTAATGATTTAATACTAATATAACTGTTTTAGTAAAAACTACGCGTATGGACATATATTGACACTTCATGAAATAGCATTTACAGTACCCACACGTGCCGGAAAACAATTCATTAAAAAGTATACAAATAAAAATGATTATTTTGTTTATACTGGGTGGTAATTTTAATTCCTAAGTATAATAAGTATTAACTACTATTTTTACTGTTCATATATATTTTTTTTATTGTTAAGATTAGATTAAGACCTATTTCTAAAATAAATATTTTTATGAGATTGTAATATTTAATAATGACTAAGTTTTTAAATTTTAGAAACTTATTTAATTACCAAATCAATAGCTTTTCTTCAAATATACTAGTTTGATGTTTTCATAACTCAATGACAATTACAATTCTATTTTTATACATATCTAATTATAATATTATAAATAATGTTTGTTAATGAATCTCTCAATCAAGATAATTTCAAAATACTTTAGAATTGTATTAAATTATTTGTATCAAATAAGTCACATTTAAGTTAATATATTAAAATTCATCTAAATGTATACTATTTTTGAATTGTAAAATGCATAGTCATAATTTGAGCAACATGTATAGTTTATTTACTTAATTAGAGATAGTAATAGTTATGTATTTTCTATTTTATGCATAATGTTAATTTTTAAATTATATCATACTAAATAATATGTATCATTTTTGTAATATAACTATGTTTCAATTATTAAATGTTATTTTTATATTTTGAGAAAGAAAAGATGTAAGATTGCAAGTCTGTAACTGCACTTAGTTTTAGTACATTTAAGAATAAAGATCTATTATTTATAATATAGACAACAGAAATGACACTTGGTATTAAAGTGCTACAATATTTTAACTATCATTTCTTAGGAAAATACACATAACTACATAAGGGAAAGAACTGAGAACTGACTATACCTCATTCCATATATCATGACAAAATAGATCTGTTTTGTTAAATTGTTTTACCTTATACTGAAAAATTAATTTTGTTTTACATTAATTGATGATAATGAAGGATTCAATTGTGAGCAGAATTAGTTTTATATTGGCCAATATTATTTTACCAACATCGGTGATGTGAAATAAAAATTTGCTATGTAATGTTGATATTTGAAGTTATATGGACACTCAAGACTAGTCAAGACTCAACATAAACCGTAATTAATAATTATTAAAATTTAACCAGGGTAGAAATAATTTTGATAAATTATTTCCATCATGACTAAGAGGTAAACACCAGCCACTGCATGCACTAGAGATCAAACTATATGAACACACTGAAAAGGTTAAGAAACTAATAATTAATGGGTTTTATGCTTTTAAAGACAATACTTTTGTTTATGTTTTATTTTGGTCGCCTGTTCTCTCCGGTGACAGATGCGAAGGTCATACACTAATGAACAGTTATTAATTTAAATAAAGACTTTATTTTATAGAGAATAACAATTTAAATTGTATTAAGGAATTGTTTTATTTTAATTATAATAATTATAATTTATAATATTATGTTAAATATTATGTACTCCCATTTTAAAATAATGAAGTTCTATTACCTACATAAAATTTTTACTTTCAATTATGAAAATTAATACATCATAGAGAATTTTCAAGAATACAGTAATAGTCAATGATGTGTTTTGTATTTTGTATTTAAATTAAATCATTCAGAAATCCCAAACCAAAACCAAATGTCAAGTATCGATCATAAGTCCAAGTCAAGGACAAAATTGATAATTATTATCAAAAATATACATTAAGTGGGTTTTATTTTTAATTTTATTAAGATAACAAGTTTCCAATATCTCATCATCGAAAATTATCAGCGGCCTATAATAATTAATGTTTAGTAGATTGGCTCTCCTGTAAAATTTTGAAAGTGGTAGTTACTGTGTTTCGTTTTTGGATAGGTAGCCGTATTTTTAATTTTATGAATACGACTATATGAGAATGAGATGGCTTCCTTATCATGCGTGACAGCATCATGTCGGAGTTTTACTTACATATTTTATTTTGGGAATGATCGTTTCCTGTGCACTACTAATAGGTTGTTATATTTATTATGTTTACATTTATTTGTTCAGCAACAATTATCATTGAGGAAACTCCAAATTCTAGACGAATTAAAAATGTTAACACAACACCCTTTGAATCAGAGACTAATAAAGAAGCTAAAACTCCTTCTAAGAAAAGCTTTAGTTTAAATTACAAGACTGTATTAGGAGTAAAAACATTAAACTTTTATGGCAGTAATCAGGTAAAAATGTTAAATAAATAACTGATAATTTAATAGATACTTGCATTTTTAAATATAGTAGGTATATAATATACCTATGTTTTATTTACAAATAAATATTATAATATTTATAGTAAAAATGTTAACATTGAAACTTCTACTCTATTACATTTTTTGTTTTATAAATGATATTTGAAGATGAAGTATTTACAATTTAGAATTTACATTTCAAATTACAGCATAATATTATTTGTAGTTGATTGGTATTTGACGTACGTGTATAAACTATATATGTATTATTGCATTTCGAATAGTATTTAATTTTCAGTATAATATTGTATCTATTTATTTTTATTTGTTGAGTAATTTTGGAGCATATATATTTATTCATTCGTAGTATATGTATTATATATGTATCGTATATACACTACATAATGATATCTAAATTGTGAATTTAATAGGTTTCTTTTTGTTTATTAAACGATCCCATCTAGAAATAATAGAATCAAACGTAAGTCTTCACGAAAATGACGATTTCAAAAATTGAAAATATGTAACTTTATCGAATGGCGGAATGTCCCCCCCCCGACTGTTCTTGGCGTATTGGACATTCCTCCCCCAATATATTTCCAATGTGTTTTCCCCCTATTTTTAGTAAAAAATAGGTTGATTGAAAAATCACAGATTTTTTTATAAACTATTGAAGTTAACATATTATTGACGATATTGGATAGTACGTATTTCAAAATTATTAAGTATCTTCAGTCAGGGGCGTGCTAAGCTTTTTCCAATAGGGGAGGAAGAGGGGATGAACTGTATTTTGTTTTGTTGATTGTCATAGACACAAAATGTATAAATACATAAGAAAAAAGTTCATGGAGGGAATATGACGCCCTCATCCCCCCTTGAGCACGCCCTTGTCTTCAGCCAATTTTTAAATGTTGTTATTATTTAAAACATTTATAACATTCCACTGTTTATTATTACACAATTATTATTTTCTATACTTAATGCACTTTTTAAAATATATTAAGCTATTATTTTAGGTATTTAACATTTAAGACGTTTCTTATAAGTATAGGAGGCAGTAGTTCTTTTTTCTCACAGAAACTAAAATATATCATATTTTTTTTTCATACAGACATATTATCGATGAATATAGATTATATATAATGTTTAGTTTTTAGGTATTTTGTTTTAGATCAAAAATATTCTTCGCAAGAACAGAATCTTGAGAAGTTTACTTTTTTTATTATATTTTTCACAAACACATTTTCAAAGTATTTAAAATAATTTTAAGCTATTACCTTTTTATACCGCGAATTTAATCACATTGTTCTTCGATAGAAGTCAGTAATAATTTAAAATTTAAATACAATAATACATTAATGTAGGTATAATATAAATAATAAATATTATTATAGGTAATAATCAAATGTTAATAATATAATAATTTATAAACAATAACATATAATATATATTAACTGATTATTGCCCATACTATTCGGAATCCGTGTGTAGGTATGTAATTATTTTTAATTTAATTCAAATGTAATGCACCCATTACAGTCACTTACTTAATGACAAGGTAGGTGCGTTATCGACATTTAGGTATACTAGACAGCGGAGCAATTACCTACTTGCTCATTTTTATTTTGAATTATTTATTATCACCATTTTTTTTTTCGGAAAAGTATTGCTCTATAACTTTTATGTAGATTTTAGATATGTATATATTAGTATGTAATATAATTATTTTTGGTAGGTAATTCCATAATACATTTTATACACTTAGTTAGTTACAACTTTGAAAAGTTTAATTTTTTTATGTATTTTAAAAATTTAGTTTCTGGAAGTGTTTTCTTATTGAATAGTTGCAAACAAAAATTATAACTTTTGTACAGAAAATCTGTTTTGTATAATATCAATAATTTTAGTTATTATATTATTAAAAATGAATTATAATTAGGCTAAGGGAATTCTCGCCGATTATTTGTTTTAATATTATATAGATGTTAAAAGTTATAAATACATCGTTCATTTATTGAAAATTATAATTCTAAATTTATAAATTCTGTCCTATTAACATAATGTTTTTTTACAATGAGTTATTTGAAAAGTTATTAGTTTAACAAATTTTTTATACGTTTTATATTTGATTTATGGTAAATTTGATTAAATTTTTTTTTCGTTAATATAATTAGTAGGTATACACAGATTAATATATCAGATGATTTTATTTTGTATATAGTAAACAAAGGCTCGAGCAGATTTCAGGTGATGTATTATGTCTATAGTATTTTGGGACTCCTTTCTGTCTTTAAATCCTCCAAGGGTGGCTCCAGAGACTTGGTTTGGGAGGGGGGCTTGATTATAATTTTCTCAAAATTTTATAGCAAAAGTCGATAATATAAAATGTTTTTTATATATTTTTTTAACAATAAACAATTTTTTAGAAATACGGGCTTGGGGGAGGAGCGCGGACTCTAGAGCCCCCTCCTGGATCCACTCCTGAGATTCTCTCTTATCAAGACAACTGACCTTAATTATTTTTCATATATGTATGATGTAGGTATACCTATTGTATATATTAGATATTATAATATACATGTAATTTCTTTTATTTTTGTAGTTTTGTCGATACTTTAATATTGAATTCGTTTATTATTAAATTAACATTTAAAATTATTTATTGTTCTATGTATTATTAGATTTAATGATTTCAAACGGTGTTTGGTTATGATAACTGCCAACTGGTAAGTATCTATATTATGCTCCTATTATAAACGATGATTTATACACGAAAATGTTAAATGTTGCTAACTATAACGTTATATTATGCAATATTATTGTGTATTAACACGAAATAATATTTTGTTCATTTTTCACCATCACATATTTTAGAGAAAAAGATGGATTTTACGTAAAACAATGTACAAAATTAAATTATATTCCCCTGGCTTTATTTTTAGACCCCCCAATTAAATGTCAGGAGGTGTGTCTAGACACACTATAGCTATTAGCTACCCACTATATGTACACACCTATGATTGTGAATGTTTGGTATAAAATTGTATTTATTACAATTAAAAAAACATAAAATAAGCACGAACTTATAAAAAATAAGTACCTAGGTAATACTTTTATTGTTTGAAAAAATAAAAATTTTATCCATGCAACAATTGACAATATTGACAATTGACTATATATAATATATATATATATATTATAATATATGTACACAATAATAATATATACTTTTTTTATAAGATGAGCGATGAGCTGATACTTATAATTTTAATGGGGTATACGTTTATATATATTTTATATGCATGTAAAAAAAATACTTAGTTACCGTTCAACAATATGTTCCTACGTTATCTATTTTCTAATTATTGTCAATGAAAAATTGTTGCGTGTATAACACATATCATTATAATATTATGTATGCATATTATATTTATTATTTGCAGTATAATTAATTGTGTGTTTGTGTATACACACATGTGTTATAAATGTGTGCGTGTGTGTTGTATTTGTAAGTGCAATTATTCTATGAAAACAAGGAACGCCTAAAAATGCTTATTGAATCGATTGTGGCGTTATCGAGGGTGTAGCTATTTTCTAAAACGTGTTTTTATACCGCTTCAGTACAGTTGTTTCTTGATCTCTGTTTGCATGTTCACCACCTTTGTTCATCTTTCGAATTCTTAGGTAAAGGTCTAAGAGTGTTAAGATAATTTTTTTTAAATTTTTATTTTTATTTTATTGAATCGTTTACATTGTACATTTAGTAACTAAATTAAATTTATGTCAAACATATGTAAAAATATTTTTTTGAAAGTACAATTTTTTATTATTATCACATTTTAGAAAAACTTAAATACATTAACTATTTTTGGTTATTATACTTGAAAAATATTTTACTCCCTGCAATACTGCAATACTATAACTAGTGATATTTGTACATTTATATCCATATAGCAATATGAAAGAAGAACCGACTAGAGATGGTGGTATCAGGTGGATGTCATGGGTAATTGGCAGCAGCAAGAATGTTCAACTAAATGATGATACTATACCTGGGGTAAAATTTAAAACATTATTTTAATATAAGCCTTAAAATTCAAGTTATAAAAATGCTCACTAAAAACATGCATTAATTGTATAATGTATAAAATATTTTATTTTATCTAAAGATTTATGTTTAAATTAAGAATCTTAATAAAAATTAAATTTTAAAAAGGTTAGCCAGTGGGCACCGCTCTGCTGTACATTAGGTGTCGAGTGGGCTACTGTAACGGGGCATGTTAAATTTTAATTCAATGGTATATTATTGTGTATTAAAAACGATTTTGGGAAGAAGGGTCTGTCAGCTTTTATCACTAAGTAGGAACCTATAACTATGTTTTCAATACATGTGATTGTATTGCTAATAAAGACATGAAAACATATGAAACATATGATGTATTATAATTTATAAACATTTCAAATATCTACGTTATTCATTTTTGACACAAAAAAACTACATTGGTTTTGTCAAAAATTGGATTTACATAAAAATTCTCGTATTTTATCTTAGATTTTATTTGGTTTTTCCCATTATTTTGAAAAATACTGGGAATTTTTAATTTTTGTCTGCCTAAATTACAAACTAGATCTATTTTTCTATCCACAAATATTCTTAAAGTTGAAAATCGACCCTTTTTAAATATAGGAAATTTTAGTAATTCAGTTATGTTTAACCTTTTCAGAATTGCAGATATTATATATTAATGTTTTAGTATGCAAGTGTAAATATGAGTTACAACTTAAAAGTTACACTACACAACTGTAATGTAAATTGATAATAATTCAAAAAAATTATCTTTATTATATTATAATAATCTTCTAGAATGTGAATAATAAAATGTATTAGTAGGTACCTACTTAATTATTTTGATAATAGTTCTTAACTGTACTAAAAATGACAAGTAGTTATAGCCCTATAGGCCCTAGGCTTGATTTATTTATATATTGAATACATAGTTTAATAATTGTGTTATATTTTGCATAATATGTATTGGTTTATTTAAAAATGTTACACTAAGTATAATTAAAAAATATCCCAAGTATAAAAATAAAATTTTTAATTTATGATAAGTTTTAAAAATCAGATTTAAAATAATTAAGTTAGAAAAAATGTTATTTACAAACATCCTATATTATATTTAACAGAGGTATCCATTTTCCACCCACCCTCAACCGTTATTACTATGTTCGATTTCCGCCAAAATAAAATAATTAATATTTTTTAATATTTTTTGAGAACTTACATCCTGTATTATTATTATTATTTCATCGCGACCGGAACCCGTTTTCTGACGTGTTGTTGTGGATGTTAATGAAAGTTACAGTCAGTCGATACCGTGACAACTTTGACGTAAAGTTACTTATTGATTTTTGAATTAATTATTTAACAGTGTAGATTGCATTTTTATGTATAATCTCTAAAAATATTGACATTTCATAGTCTAGGTCGTATTATGCTAATTTTTAAATTTTAAAAATTTTTCACGAGCATATACATTTCAAAATGGTTTTACTGGGGTGGCGATGCTATGAAAAAAGTCTCTTTTTTGTATATTAAAACTTATTTGTATTGTTTGTATTTTTAATGCAAATTTATTCTATAATTTAATTTATTCCAACATTAGACTAATGAGATTTGTAACATTTAATATTAATATTGTACTTATAAATTATAATATACTGTTTGTACTGTTAATTGACCAGAGACTATAAGATTACTCGACGACGTTGATCTAGCTACTTGGGATTTCCATGATGCACTTAACTACTGAATCTTGCAGTTCGACCTTATGATAAGGTATATGAAACCTATGTTCATTGTTCCGATAATGGATTATATCAACATTGTCAGGAATTATAGGTCAATTTTTCTTCTAGATCATATTATTGCTTAACTTTTCGAAAAATTCGTACTCAAAAACATTCTTTCTTCAGTTTACTTGGTTTTTATATTGATGATGGAAATACAATACGGGCAAGGCCGTAGCCAGAAAATATTTTTATTTTTTTTTTTGGGGGGGGGGGGTTAATGTATAAAATATATGTTATATTATGTAATAAAATATGAAATTCTAACTATTCAGTCTTATTTCAAAATTGAACGGCCTTGAATACGGGTGTCGGGTCTAGAGTCTAGACCAGGACGCTTAGTCGTGATGACATTGTTGGTGATCATTAAAATTTTTCTGTCGTATTAGCAACGATTTTGACTGTCTTCTATTGCAAGGTGAACTTATTAACATCTTAGTTAACTGGTTTAAGTCTATTGGTCTGAACTTAAACGTAAAGAAATACCAGCTAGATCATATCCTTGACCAGATTTTCAACATTCCAATCAGACCTATTCGCTTAGCGCCTATAGTTCTGTTTTACTTTTATTTACTTGTTGTTAACATGTATTATTTTACTTACATATTATTGTACTTTGGGCCTAGCCCGTATATAATAAAATAAAAAAAATTATTTATTTTGACGCTAAACTACTAATTAGTGATCTTGATACAATAAAATACTATAAGAGGTAAGGTAAGGTGAGGCACATAAGAGTATATCGTAATCATTACAATTTTTTGTATTTAGGTTCAAGAATTCTCAACTAATATTTAAACTATTTAAAGCTTAAATGCCTTAAACTAATATATCAATTTTTTTGGGGGGTAATCGGAATATAACTTGGTGGAAAATGGTCACGATGATAACGGTTAAGGGTCACTTTGGTTGAAAGTTGTTATATCCATAAATAATATGGGAATTACAAAATGTTGCATACATCGTAACTAACTATCATATTAGTTTCAACAAATATCCTCTTAAGGACTAGGATTGAATCGATAGAATCAAATAGTGCTGGATTGGCATTAGGCATATAATTCGTTAAATTAATCAAAACCGATACATTTATCATAAAAATCCGTTTAAAAAATTTACAGTGATGGATAAGACTGTCGAAATTACAGAGAAAAGCCTTACACAGTATAATTAAATATATATTTAGATTTAATATGTATATATGTTAGTCACTTAAGTAACGTAGGTGACTAGGTACTAGGTACTTATTTATTTTGATAGGTAGTTTTAAAAATGGATTCATTGTAAATGTATTATATATGTTAAACTTAAAAAACTTATATTTTATAAATCCTATTATTGTATAGAATAATTGTACATCATTGGTTAATATTTTTAATAGAAAAAAAAATAGTGATTTTGTTTAAAGGATGTGCCTGTAGTCTATACGCTGTATAGTATATTATAATATACCTATAACTATTTATGAAACCTTTCGAAGTAGTTATTAGATTCCTAATTAAATGATAAAAACATAAAAAAAGCTTCACGTATGTTTTGTTGATTATTCATTATTATCGTGACATTAGGAAAGCCATCATAATTTTCATAAAACATGTACCTAATAATTAATACATAGTTCTTTATTTATTTTATGTATTTGCTTGCAAAAGTTATAATATGATCAAGGGTTAAGGCTTTAATTCTGTTTAGACTGGTACGTGCCCCAATAATCTTTATTAGGATTCGATATTTTCAAAAAGGAAATAATTCGTCATTATAAATTCATATTATCTTTATTTGAAAATGTATACTATACATTTTTGCAATATCCCCCATTTTTGTAACACTTATTAATTATTTAACATAGAATCCTTAAAAATTTAAAGCAGTTTAAAATATTAAAAAACCTAATTTATTTTGTAAATTGTGATCAATTTAAACTTAATTATTATTAATAGTCATAAACGATTTGTTGGATTAAATTATTCTTTAGTACTTATAAGTTACAATGTTAATTATTTTTTAATTTAGTTTTTTTGTATTAATGTAATAAAAAAACCACAGAATTGTAATAAGTTTCCGTCGATTCCATCAATATAGCATCGATTCCGTAATTAAAGGTACATAATATATATATACCTATTCTAATTGAAATTTAATTTTGTTTGTATACACTATATTATATTTAAGAAGCGCGATGAGAACTTTTTAAAAAGAAATTTACTAAAATCTTAAATATTTAATTTAATTATACCTACGACAGATTAATGTTATGACGTGTTAACTAAAATTAATTTCCGTAGTTTTTGTATGATATAAACAATTATAATTTTAATAATAATGAAAACTACCGATAAAATGTTGTCAATATTGATAATGTGAACATTTAAAAATTCTTTTCCGAAGAAAATAGTACACATGTAAAAATTGTACTGTTTGATGTCTTAAAATTTTAATGAAGTACCTATATTCGTATAAGCTAAGGTTATGGTAAACATCAGTATTGTATTTAAATATTTTCTAACGTTTTTTCCATCTCAGGTAATGTTTTAAAGTTTAATTTATTACTATTTACTTAAGTTGCTATTAAATTTTAAGTTTTTGTTTATTTGTTTATCTATTTTAAATGTTCCGATAACTTCAAAACATTTTTATATAATATATTTCATTATTTGATAGAGTGATGTAATATTAGTTTAAAAGTAATGTGTATTTTTTTGTGTTTGTCATAACATTTTGAGTTAATCCATTTATGTGTCATCTAATAATAATTGTATTATATTTTTTAAATAATTTTAAAAATCAAAGTATTAAAAAAAACATCTTGGAAAAATAAAACTAGTTTTTGATAAGACTTAGCATTTTCGCTTAATATTTTATATATCTTTTTCTAGTTGTGATAAAATTTAAAAAAATATTTCTATTATTAGAGCTATTTTTAGGTATTTTAAATTAAATTGTTGACATTTTTTTTTTTATAAATGTTAATGAACATTTTAATTCTAGGTCAAAATGCTTGAAATTATAATCAAGGTTCATCATAAGGTTCTTAAAGCAATTAAAAAATTACAATACCTTGTCAAAACTTTATTTTTAATAATATTTGAAGTTATAATTTTTATGAGAGGGTATTAAATCAAAAAAAATGATTTTTTTCTTTATTGATTTTAGATTTTATGTTATACGTTATTCAAGAAATATGAATCGTAGGGATTTTAAATGTTTTGTGTATTATTATATTTCATAGGAACATAATGAAATTTTTCAAAATATTCACTATATTATAATTTAAGATTATCATTCCTTAAATTAATTCAAGTTAATAAAAATAATGTATGAATGTATTATATAATATAACAATTAAATAGTATAATATCAATATGCAATGTGAAGTTTTTGTTAAAAAATAGTTCTAAAGATTTATAAGAAGTTCTAGATCTACTTCTCATCTTATAAAAAACAAATTATTTTAAGTAAAAATAAATTTGCGAAAGTTAGTAAAATTAAAATTATATCGATTTTAGCTATGAAATAATTTAAAATAACTTTGTCAACATTTGAAATTTTGAACTTTAAATCCTCATTAAAAACAATGAAGTCCACGTATTTTTGATAATTTTAATTTGTTACGAGAACAACTTTACTTATGAAAATTCTTCTATTATATTTTCATAAATTGTTGGTTCCTCCTATTTAAAATTATAGCTACGTCATTTTATTATAATTGACTTCTATAGCAAACGTCAAATGGTATAAATAATGGGTATGTTGTTATTTGGTTAATTAGCATTTAAGTGATACTTGTTAGTTAAAGAAACTAATATACTTTGTTGTTTCAAAATATTTTTTATAATAAATATATTCAGGTTATACATTTTTCTAATGTAAGATTAATTCATATATTATTTTTCAATTTATTTATAAGTGCCTAACAATCTTCATTAAATTAAGTGGTTTAAATTATGATTTCCCACGAGTGATTCATATTATGTCATTTTATACATGCAAGTTCTCAACAAAATCATTAATTTCATTTACATATTAAGTATATTGATTTTATTTCAAATAAATATGCTTTGTTGATTTATTATTATTGTTAAAATTGAATATAGAAATTTTAAAATAATTACTTCTATTTATTCTTGTAAGATTATTATTTTTTTTTCTATAAGATACATGTATATTATATATTCACTAATCTAGATTGGTATGATACTGGATTTATGGTGTTTCGTACTTAGAAATAGTTACTCTACGTATGTCTCTATAGATTTTTAATTTCATAATATAGGTATTAAAACTGATTATTTTTTAGTGAATATTTATTTTTTGATACATTTCAGAAAAATGGTATAAAATCAGTAATTTTATTATACCATAGACATATATGATTCATCCAAAATTTCATAAAAAATTGTAATTCCTATAATAATTATTAATTATAAACAAATTAAATATATAAAATTAGAATTTAATACCGGAAATTTGGAATGTTTTCAAATATTTTCAATATAAGACTACTATTATTTTTAAATACTAAACATATTTTTGAAGTTTAATCTTTAATATGTAGTGTATTTATAATAATGAATACTATTAAAGTATAATGCAGTATCACTATAGAATATAGCAAGCTTTTCATACTTTGAAAAGCGAAAGTATACAAACACTTTTTATAGGTTTAATTTTGAACTTTTTGAAATAAAATACATGGTTTTTAGCTCTAATAAATATATTGAATATAATAGATACATTTTTCTTCAAACGTTTTTATAAAATATCCAAACAGACAAAAATTATATTTAAACTTTATTAAATTATTTGAAGTCCCTTTAAAATAAAAACTACCTAATTAATGGTAAACTAAAAAAAAATAAATTAAAATGAATTTTGTGCTGCAAATGAATGAATTTTCTTTTGAATTTAAATTCTATTTCATTTTATGAAATTTTCTTATTATGCATCATAAATAATTTTATGACAATATAACTATTATTATTTTTATAATTATAAGAATTATTCTCAACTTGAAAATTTAAACAGAATTAAAATTTTTTTTATTAATTTAATTTGTAAATTAGGTAATGTCAATTTGAATAGACAATCTAGTTTTTATCGTTTCTTTTCTAAGATTATTGCGATCATTATACACAACTCATTTTCATGACATATTTTGTAGGCATTTTTTTTTATTCTAAAATGATGAAAACATTAAAAATAAACGTAATATTTTGTGCGTTTTAATAAGTTATATCATGTTGACACACATCATTTTATAAACTATCAAGTTTTTGAAAAAGGGTTAAAACGCTTAAAACTATAACTTAAGTATTATAGGGTTGTATTATAATAAGCTTATGTCACGGTATGGATTGGTTGTTCTATTTTTTATTTATGATTAATATTCTATATTCTGTATTTTCAATTTTCATTGTAGAAACATCGTTTGTGGCAGTTGATTCAAATGAGAAGAATACACGGGAGTAAAGTTGGTGGTACAGGACGAATGTTGTCGTCAAGTGAAAAACTCAGCCTTACACCCCTCATTTTTCGTCAGAGTTCTACCGTTGATGGAGATGTATGTTTGTTGACAGATAGCCCTTACAGAATTTTGAGAGTAAGTATTATATTAAATACGTTATAAATAGTTATAATGAAATAAAAATTCTTAGTAGTATCTGTTGATTTAAGAACTGTATGAAACTTTATTAGTGTAGCATTATTATTAAGTATAATTCTTACATAATTAAAAATTGTACTAATTGTGTAAAATGTATATAAATAATATAATTAAAACCATTATATCTAGCTTTTTGAATACGATTGAAATTTGTATTTGTATTTTCAATTTTGAATGCTTGAATAATAATAATAATAAAATAATAGAATATGTTATATTAACATGAGATAAAATATAGAACTAAAGTTAATATCAAATAAAATAGTCGAGTGTTAAATTAAAAATACTTAGGTATACTTGTTTATTTTCTTATTTAAAATGTTAATACTTTTTCTGGTGCATTTTTTATTTTATTATTAAATATACATATATATATATATTTAAATAGTTAACTACTTATAAAATAAAACAAATTAAACTGACGTTTTTTTTATTTAAGAAATAGCTTTGTAACAATATATCCTAAAAATAAATAAACGGAAATATTTATTTATTTTCTCAGTTTTTAATTATATTTAAGTCAAGGAAATCACTGATAGTTATAGCGCTGGAATAAATTTTTTGTTTTGTACTCGTGTAAAATCGCTTTTATTATTGAAGTTATACGTAGTACCATGATATATTATATATTGAAAATTCGTGTGGTATTGTTATGACGAATATTTGTTTTAATATTTTCAGCTATAATAAGTGTTTAATATACAGCTTTTCGATGTTATATGATACATATTTCTCTCAGATTTTGATATCATCTTCATATGATACACTATCATAGCAATGTTGCTTATAAATATTAGATTTTGTTGTTAGTGAGTTGTTTTAGACGTTTGTATTTAGTATAAATTATTGTAATTAATTATTATTTATGTACGGTATAGTTAAGATTTAAACTGAGTTTCATAGGCCAAGTATGAAATTGTAAGTATGCAATGTTATATAAATTATATACGTCAATATAAAGAATAAGGTAGCTAAGTGGTAATTTAAAATTTTGGTGTAATTGTGATGTACAATAATGTAGGCACTATCTTCTCTTTATATTATTTATTGCGTACACAGGTTATATTAACGTTTCAAGTGTTTCTTACAAAACGTATTAATTTTCATTTAATGTAATATGCATTATAACACTACAACACATTAACATTTAAAATTGGAGATTTAATGATTTATTTATTATTTTAAATGTATAGGTACTATTGTAAGTATTGGGGTTTGGAGTCACAATTTAAAAAAAAATTGCGACACGTTATTTTCCGCGTGAATTTTATCGTTATATAACTTAATTAATGTTTTTCATTTAATAATAATAAAATATTTAATTAAATATTATAAAGTCGTTATATTTAAGAAATCTTATAAGTGATGATATTGTGTGTATAATTTTGTATATAAATATATTATTCTGCTTCAACTGTTTATTTGTACTAACGGTGTTCGTTAAGTCATGTGTTCCTGCCAAATAATGATTTGTAAGTAACTAGTTAATAGATATTTAATAGGTAAAGTAAATGACTCATATTTTATAAATGTATATGTTCATTGAAATTTATAATTTCGTAGGTTATACTTTTATTATAAATTATAATAAATAGATACTATTATAATTGGATATTTTTAAATGATTTAAATTTATGAAAATCGGGATGAATTTATAGTATTGAAATATCAGTAAATAGTTTCACTATCTATTTTTTATTCACTTATCCTATTGAGAGACATTTTAATGTTGTCTAATTATTTTATGTGAGTATTTAATCTATTGGAAAATTATTGAATAATTACAATTATTTTTTATTTATTCTTAACATATATTTAATTTTAATTTCTCTTTTTTAAATGGTTATGATGGATCCTTAAACACATTCAATACCCATATTATTTTATAAATTGTACTGTTAAACATTTATACGTAAATAACAACAAATTACTAAGAAGTAGTAAATATTTCAAGTATTTCAACTGAGCAATTTCTTAAGTTTAAATAAAAATGTATATTATTTTACATTTTTAAAATTAAATTTACATTTTAAAACTCCAACAAGAATAAGTTTTAAATAAACCAAAAAATTAATTCAAGGGAGTGTTACATTGACGCATGTTGTATTGATTTTATTTTATCTTTATTTACTATTAAGTATTATTTACCCAAGTATGTTTTGAAGTTTCTTTTTTTTCTATTAAAATAAGGACAATTTTTGAAATGTTGATACTTCTGAAGTTTATTTTATCTTAGATTCTATAAATATTATACATAAGGATTGGAGTGTGCTCATGTTAACAAATTGCATAAAATACATAGTATGGAAAACTGTACAGTTTGATTATATAGGTATTCGAATAATCATTATATTTCAAAACAATCTTGACTCTTGAGTTTTGATTTACCACAACCAGTAACCATAATATGTTCTTAAAGACTTTATAGGGTCAATACAAGGTTTTCTTTTTTTAAATTTAAGCATTCATAAAAAGTATTTATAAGCTTATACGATATACGGTTGCTCAAAATGTATCAAACATAAGCTTGATTAAAGTTAGACTTTATACTCAAAAAATAAATTATATTTAGATCAATCCATAAATACTCATGAATATTTTTTGTTTAAAAATATGTGTAATACCTATGTATACAGACTTGGTATGTCATAGAACCAAGTGTCTTTATTTTATTTTAATTTTTTTTCTACGTCTGACGGAAGTTTGTAGAGAAAATACATATTTGTTAAGATAACAATTAAATTGTACAAGTAATAATTATTATTCAAATGTATTTTTAAATTAAAAATAAAACATTGTGTGATCCGAATCAAAAATTTAACTTGTACTTCATTTGCACTAAAAGTCTATAGGAGACAAAGGTCTGAGTTAATTATACGCATAGTTATTTGAATAGGGTTCCTACATAAATATCTAGTTATTCTAGTTAGTTTTACAAGTACTGATTTCGAAAATATGCTAATTACGGGATGGATCCTGAGTATATTATGTAATGTAACTCTATCGAGAAGACGGGTAACCTTTATCTTAACCGGAACTAAATCATTAATAAATCTTATATCTAGTATTTTTAATATAATTTTAAAGTTAGATGAATTTAAAAATTCCGATACTTCAGATATGTAATCATGAGGAGGGTGAGAGATTTTTAGAACATAACCAGCGAATGTAAGAAAACTTTTTTGAACCTTTTCAATTATTTGAATGTTTTTCTGAGTATAAGCCATAAGGGGACCACACATGTAACAGATCCGTAGATATTTTACAATCGACCGTACTATAATGATTAAATGATGTGTATAACTTTAGGAGACAATTGTTTTGATCAAAGTCCGATGCATCACGACGAATAAAACCTACAATTCATAGTGTCTTGCAAGTAATAAACTTAATATGTTTACTAAAAGATAAAAATTCCACCAATGTAAGTTCTAAATCTTCAACCTAATCTACTCGAGGAAAGCATTCATTATGAATTAAATAATCAAAATTTATTTTATTAGTTTCTTTAGTTTTTAAAACACTAAAAATAAATAGATCGTTTTGTGTTTTGCTTAATTATATTAGAATATTGTACATTTGGTTTTCAATATGTTAAAAACTTGAATATTATGAACATTATTTTGAACATTTATAAAATAAACTACATTATTATAAATCAAGTATTAATAGGAGCACAATTGTCATATAGTATTTGCTGTTAAAAAATACTTAATATAATAGAAATTAAAAAGGTATACTTAGGTAGGTATTCCAATTAAATTATTATAATGCATACGCCATATTGCATAATTAATTTTATCTGTAAAATATATTTAAACAATATTATTGCTAAGAGAAAATATATTATCTTTTTAATTTTGTATAAGTACATGAAGTTTATTTTGGTATGAATATCGAAGGAAACAATGTATTAAATTATAACTACAGCAATAAAATTATTTCATAGTGATTTAAAACACTTTTTTATATTTTAGATGATGTATTACTGTGATAATGAATGAACTTCGTCTTTAAGTTGGATATGATTACTCAATTTTTTTTTCTCTTGGCTGTATTTTTTCATACACCTAATTTAATAACTTTTTTTGATTTTTTAAACATGAATTCTAACGATTAGAATAAAATTACTTATTAAAAAACAATAATAGATTCATTGAAAAATTAATAGAGAGATAGAGAAAGAGAAAGAGAAGAGAGTGAGAGAGAACAAATAATGGATTAATATAATCAAGTTAATGGTATTTATTAATCAAATTAGAAATTACACAGTTTTTGTATTTTTGTGGAAATCCAATCAAATTTCTTAGTGATGTATCATTTCTAGATACAAATATAATTAAATTCATAAAATATTTTTATTTCATTATTAAATAGTAAGAAATGAACACGAATTAGATTCAGTACAATTCTAAGAGTGTATGAGCACACGCGTAAGTACCACAGCACGCTTAACAATATATTATTCTAAATAAAATGTTGTCTAGTAATATTGATATGTAAGATTGTAAAGTAGTATATGGTTTATTTAATATGAATAAATAGATATGAGAATTTAAAATCTTTATAGAAAAAAAAAATAATAATAAGTAAATTTATTATGGAATTATTAACACTGTGAAGTGATCGAAGGGAACGTTCTGAAATAACACTACTCATCAAAATATTGTTTAGTATTAATAATAATAGTATAGTTGGGTTTAAATTAATACTATTTTATTTTACTTATTATTTCACTCCGAGTCACCAAGAATCCTATTAAAAAGATTTACCTTTAACCGTACATTCACGTCTAGAGGTCGTTACAGCAACCGTGGCGTATATTATACACCCCTTCTCGTGTTCGATGTTTCAGTCCTTACATGCATCCATACTAGTACAGTCTCGCATAATTTACGTTTGGTTAAAATGTTATCCATTTAAAAATACCGACGGGAGTATTGAAATTGATTAGAGAGTTTTAAATTGTATTCTCTGGGTAGTTAATGTAATATTTGAATTTACAATTTTTCAATCGTAAGTTTATATACATTTTTTTTTATTATTAACTGTAGAAAAATGTTATTTTATTAAACGTTAT